>NW_007248684.1:201579-302004 GCF_000164805.1 Carlito syrichta
ATTCCAGTTACTTGGAAGGCTGAGGCGTAAGGATCGCCGGAGCCCAGCGGGTTGAGGCTGCGGTGGCCGGGAGCGGCCACTGCACTCCAGTCTGGGCGACAGAGTGAGACTCTGACTCAAAAAACAAACAAAAAAAAATTGTAGAGACGAGGTCTGGCCAAGTTGCCCAGACTGGCCTCGAATTCACTTGTCTCGGCCTCCCAAAGTGCTGGTATTAGAGGCTGAGCCACTAAATATTCTTTAAAAAATATAGCAATGGTCTTAGTTACTGAATAAGCAAATTTGTTTCTTTGGCACCTACAACAAATACTTACTAAGTGCCAGCACTGATCTTGTTGCTAGGGATACTTTGATGAATTAGATAGGTGAGATCCCTGCTCTCAAAGAATTTACATTCTGGAGTGTCAGAAGCAGATAATAAACTAATAAGAAATACAAAAGATATCCGATAGTGAAGCATTCATGGTATTATGTTTTCATGGTAAAATTGAAGCTGACATTTTGATCCTGAATTATGCCAATTCACTCAAATTATATATTATAATTATATTTTCAGATTTGAAGACAGTGAAAAACAAATAAATTATGAGTCATTTTTCTCTACCCTGAACTGGAGATTGAATCCAATGCCTGACTTGGAAGCAGCACCGTACCTTAAAGAGGTAAAATTAGCACCTATTTTGAAAACCAGCTATGGCTATCTCCCTTGCATATTTAACATCCTTTATCTTTAAATTACTTTTCACTGTAAAATATTAACATCAGTGCTTTTGGAAAGAGCACTTAAGTGTTTCTGGGTATTTGTGTTAAAGGCTAATTTACTTTCCATGCTGCTGAGCAAACATCTGCTCTGTAAGAGCATGACTTCTTATGCAGCTGAATTTTTTTTAACCTCAGTCGCATCCAATTATATGGAAAATAGGATAATAGGTTACAGTTATAAATAGATATAAACACTGTTTTCAAGGGATTCTGGTAATATCATCATAAGCCACAAGAGCAAATATCAAATGGTGCCTATGTCAAGAATCCCCAGGGTATCTGTGGCTGTGTACACAGGTTTGCCATGGGTAAAACAATAAGAGTATAAGGATGCACATTTCACAGTGGAGCCAAATTTAAAAGAAAAATTCCATAGAAAAATGCTTGGCTAGGGAAAACAAAGTTCATGTGATCAGATGGTGCTCTCAACATTGTGGAATTGTCTGAATTCTCGAAGATCTCTTTGGACCACTTGTCTTTAAGAAGTGGGTGGGTGGATGGTGGTTTGTTTGTATTTTAACATGCTCCAGAAATTGATTTTCTTGGGAAAGTCCCTTGATAACGCAAATGTCATGTGGTTGATCCTCCCAGAAAGGAAGTGTTTATTCCTCCCGGTCTCTGCTGACTAGCTCATTCTGGTCTGAGCTGGTTCAGTGCTCCTGGGAGTTCCCTCAGGCATGCAGCTACTCTAGAATGTCAAGGGCAGATGGTTGGGGGACAGTGGTGGCCTTTGGAATCAAACAGAGCTGAGGATGAATTCTGGCTCTACCAGAATGCTGAATGACTTTGGGTCAGTTAAGTTACTTACCTAGTTTATTTATAAATTTAATCCTCAGATAAATCAGGATGAAGTGTCCACTCTCAGCAGATTCTCTGCTCTGGGCTGGGGTCCAGAGACAAAGGCCATCACTGCTACCTTTTAGGCACCCACTGCTGATAGGGGAATCAGTATACTCATGATCTGGAGTGTGGCGTGATACAGCCCTCATAGGGTGCTCTGGGGTGAAGAGGAAGCTGCTTCTAAATCAGACTGGGGGAAACAGGAAGTCTTCTCAGGGGAGGTGACCCTTGAAAATTCAATGATGAGTAATAAGAGTTAGCAAGGTAGTGTGAGGCGACATAGTGTGAGGAAGCGACATAGTGTGAGGAAGCTATTCCCAACGGTGTTCTCTGAGACATAGGACAACATGGTGCTTGTACAGAATCAGGAGGAATTGGTGTGGTGGGAGTGAAGACACATGAGGAGGAGTGGAGAAGGATGAGCTGGAGATACTATGCAAGGATAAAGTTCGAATATCATCCTGGAAGGTCTGGAGACCACTGACAAATTTGAAGACAGCAGCATGATCAGGAGTGCTCTTTATAGGGAGCTTTCTCTGGCAGGATGGTACATGGACTGGGGTGGGTAGGGGATGGAAACTGGCAGACACACTGGGAGGCTCTTAATGTCCCACCGTCCCCATAATAATAGCAAACACTTCAAGCACTTACTGTGTGCCAACACTGTTGTAAGATCTCAAAATCTCTTAGCTTATTCAATCCTCAGCCATTGTAGGCACTCTATTATTCCCAGTTTAGAGATAAGGAAGTTAGAGAAACAGCAAGTGTATGGTGGAGTCAGAATTTTAACTCAGGTCTGTTTTACTGCAGGGAATAAGAAAGCAAAATGTATTTGTAATACAAAAATTAGTGACGGTGCTAGAAAAATCGATAGTGTCATTTTTCCTGGTAACCTTTTAATTCTTGTCTATGTATTTAATTTTTACATATAAAAAGAAAAGTGGTAAATGGAGTTTATAGTCCACTTTTTTGTTTAATATTCTAGCAGCCTGTATTGGCTGTCATCCATGTGTCCCATTAGGACTGCTCTCCAGTGCCCTCTACCCTGCTCTGACCCTGTCGGGGTTGGTCCTGGGTAGATGAGCTTTGTAGGCCACATCAATGAGGCCCTGGTCCTCTGGCCTCCAGTTGGGTTGCCAACAGGATGCACCAGCAGGAGAGTGATGAGTGGGAGGGAAGATAAATTGCCTCCCTCCCTGCTAGTCATGGTAGATTGACTGCTTCCTCTCTCTAAGGCCCACAGCACTTGTCTGGAGGCTCTTTCCATACAAATGCCCACTCTGGTAACCACCCTCATGTGCCCCTTCAGACCCAGGTGGTGGTAACATCTCCCTGCTATTACAGTCCGTGGAGACTGGAGGTTACTGTTGGTTTTCCTTAGCACTTCCCACAACTTTGTAAACAGTCACGTTATTGAACTCTTGACTGACTTGGTTGCGTATGTCCTCTATTTCCCATGGAAACCTGAAAGATACTCAGTACATACTCATTGTTGCTAGTTATCATAGCCTTTATTGTTCTTCCTTCTTTCTATTTCTCTGTCCTCTTCCATTCCACCCAATTCACAACCCAAATGTTTACCTCTATTTTGGGGGTTTTATCATGTATTGTACAAAAATATGATCATACCATCCACAGTGTGCTTTTCTCACTTAATCATGGGAAATTCCTCTAGTTTAATATATATAGACCTAAGACATTCTTTAATAGCTGTTGTGTGGATATATAATAATGTATTCATCTGTTTCTCTATTTATAGGCATTCAGGTTGTTTTTACTTTACTTTTTTGCCTCTAGAAATATGTGGTATCTTATTACTTTAATTTTTATTTTCTTTATGACTACTGAGTTTGAATGAAATTCAGTAATCTTTTTGTACTTTAGTCCATAGTAAAAAAGACATTTGTTTCATAACAGCTCAGCATGGACATGTATAATGGAACAAACTTTTATGAAATAATACTGTGGTGACTATATGTAGTACAATATAATCTTTTCTTTTTTCCTTTCTCTCTTCCTCCCCCTCTTCCTCCCCCTTCCTCTTTTTCACTTTTGAATGTTGTTCATGACCCATTGAATTGATTTCATGACCCACAAAAAGATCACCACCTACACTGAACGAGGGATCACTGCATGAGAAGGCCAAACATCCACTCTGCCTTTTGTCACCCGTACCCCATTTTATCACTTACTATCTCTGGCAAATGGGACAGGTACTGAGCCTCGGATCTCAGGTACTTTCAAGAGGCAGTGTAGAGCAGGTCTGCAGTCACAGGGACCTGAGTTCAAATCCTTAGCTCTACAATCACTAACTGGGTGACTTTTTACAAGTTACTCAACCCTTCAGATTGTGTCATCACAAAAACAGAGATAGCAATAGTTCTTCTGTTATGGTTGTTGTGAGGATTAAGTGAGTCAATGTATGTGAGCACTTATCACAACACCTGTCCCATAGTAAGAGTTTAAATGTTAGCTGCTGTTATTGTTTGTAAAATGGAGATGCCTTACCTTCCTCAAGTTGGGGCTAGGTCATGAGCAGTCCCTTCCAAGGCTGAGATGAGTGAGTTCTATCCCATCTTAGTGGTAAGAGTTAGAACAGTTACAGACCAGGAACGTCACATCAGAAACAACCCATGCTTCAGCTGTAGGCTTGTCCAATTGCTAATCATTTATGGTGATACTCATCAGTTCTGCAGACAAAGCCTAGAAATGTTTTAGTCTGCAGGAGATGTTTAGGAAAGAACATTTTTTTTCCAGCCAATTAAAAAGAAAATAAAATAGATATAAAATAGTACCTGATTAATTTCACTAATAATGAGAACTTAACCAGATTCCAAAGAGTCTGTAGCACTCTGGTACTTCTAAGCTTGTCAGTATTTCATAAAAAAGGACATGAAATAGCTTGGGAATGTTACCAGTGAGTCTATAATCTCATGTGAAAATAGTTAGTGTGAATGAATTGAGTACAGTGTTGCATAGTTTATATAGTAGCATCCGTAGCAAAAAGTATAGTATCTGTTGATTCATGTAGGTGTGCTTAAATGTTAATATCTAACTTCTGGGTCAGAGCTTGACATGGGTTGGGTTCTCCAGGAAGTAGGTAGAGTCTAATGTGCATGATGATTATTTAGGAAGGTCCTTGGGATCAACTGCCACTAAAGGTAGGGGAAGGAAACAAGAATAGGCAGGGGGAGAAGTTGAACTGTGATGTAGGCCCGAAGATAGCCTTGGCTCATAAGGAGCTCTGAAGCTAGAACGGCCTTTCAGAGTTGTCCTGAGATAGGCCAAAAGGGTCTGGCCTGCATCGCTATGGATTGGTTCGAGAAGAAATATGACTGGGCAACATGGCTCTCTGCGGCCAAGACATCTTTGTAGCTGAGGCAATCCATGAAGGGGACTTCCAGTAGCTGTGCCACCAAGGCTCTTCTTAAGGGGATTCTTGGTGGTACAACACAGCTCAACATCCAACCACTCTTGCAGCCCCTGTTGACTTTTGTTGGTATCAACTGAGAGCCTGGCAGTGTGGCATGGCCTCCTCCCCACCCTGCTCCTTTGTTATTTTCCACCTATGGCAGGGAACTAATAGGAGAGTGATTTTGTCAGAAGAGGCCATGGTGAAGTCAGATCAGATGTGTAGGTCCCTGGAGCCCCATTGGGCAGAGGAAACTTCTCACTTATACCTTTGGGGATCGCCAACATTGGGAGAGTCTGCCATAGCCAAAGTCACATGTGGGGCTTCTGGGCAAGATCCACCAGGTTGTGACAGTACCCCAGCTCTGAGTGTGAACTGAGGAAATTAAAGTTCTTCGAGAACAAGGAATGGCAGGCTGAACTGCATGGAAGTATGACCCAGGTGGAGGCCTGGGGTGGGGAAGCTGCACACTCCCTCTAGTATATGAGCTGGACAGGCCAGCTTTGGCTGAAGTTCCAGAGATGCCATGGACAGCTCTCTAGCAGTTCTTATCACTGGTTACCACTTGGAACCCGGATATCTTTCCTCCTGGGTTGAATAGTATCCCAGGCAGGATCTCTTCCCTGGACTGGGGATCTGACTGAGAAATGGAAAGAACTTCTTGGCTGATGAAAGCTGAGTAGGCCTCAGAATCAACTCTAATTCTGACCACATTAGCATTAATGGATAGGATGGATGTTATGGGTGGAGATCTGGGACACCTTCCCAGTCTGGCCTGATTAACTGCAGTGCATGGGGTAGGAAGGGAGGAGCCAAAAACCAGGAACAAGACCACAGACTTCAGCCAACCAGAGGCTGAGTAGGAGGTGGTCTGGTGTATAAGACTTGTGATTGAAAGGGCAGGGTATCAGGGGCCTCCAGCAGGATGTCCCTCCAAAGCAGGGAATGCAGTGATAGTCAGTCTAGAAGCTCGCATTATTTTGCTGTCAGAGGGAGCCCATCATCAGTCTTTTAACCCTGCCAACAGGGACAGAGCTGTCTAAATCCCCATGCAGTGAGGTTACAGCAAGGAATACATAGCATGCTCAGAGTGGTTCTGGAGATGGATTCGATGAAGGGACTTTTGACAGAGGAGTGAGTAGTGTTAAGGGAACCAAGCAGGGGAGTGGAACACTCAGGGACTAGCAAGAGTGGGAAGTCTTTACCATCCCTAGGCCTGTAGAAGCAGGGAGGGACAGGAGTTATTGGACCTCAGCAGAGGAGTTAGAACAGTATCAGCAGGGAAGAGGAGTGTAGCCACCCCCAAACCATGGCCCAGCAAGGAGGGAGTAGGGCAAGCAGGAATGAAATCCATACTCTGACCTCTCTGTCTTCCTATTTTCCTGTCTCCTGATGCTTCGTCCCATTGGCTGAACTTTTCCAGAAGCCAGAGAGCATGGAAACTTGGGAAGTGATGCAGTCCACAGAGGTCAGCCTCCTAGGGCAAGAAAGAAGGGTGAAAAGGGCAAAGAATGGATCTTGAGGGGCAAATGAAAATTGACCCAGCACAGACTGTTATCAGAATAAAACCTTAAGCTCAGGAGAACAAGCCCCACATCCAGGATATAAAGCTAGGTCCAGACTAACAGATCCTGGGGCTTGGTCTACTGGATGTCAGGACCAGTCCTCCGGACTCAGATATGGCTCCTCTACATGTGATACTCAAGTGGCCTCAGCTAGTAGGATCCGACAATAAACAAGGACAATTTAAAGAGGACTGTAGTATAGATAGTCTAGCTTTGACTAGTCTTGCTGCCCTTTGGTGAGAGATTTATCTAACGTGGTTAGATGTAAGCTGTCACCTATCATGACTGTTGGCTATGGCCTGTGGCCGATTACCAGTAGTCTGGATTCTCAGGGGCTCCCTTGGTCGGGCCTCTTCCTGCCCCCTCAGCAGCCCATGGTGAGCCATTGGGCTGTAATTTAATTCTCACTCCATTATGTGACTATCTATGGTCTCAGCATGTTGCCCGGGCGCTGTCACGGCCTGGAGACCCCATTTCCAATCTATTGTGCTTGCTCACAGATGGTAGCTGTAAAACTGGCAGAATAGGTCCCACTGTTTAGAGCCTGTCTGGTTAATCTCAGAAGTCATGTTTTAAAAAATAGCACTAAATTGGTTCTCATATAAACTTTATAACTTGCACTGTGTGACTGGCGTCTTATCTTTTGACATTTCTGAGAAAAATTGAATGTGGCTTCATTTTATGAGTGTTGTAACTGCAAAAGCATTAACAATAAGCTCCAAAGCTCTCTCTTTTACAACAGGATGATATAGGGCCTTGGCAGTGGGAAGTGGGGGCAGTTGGGTACGCCTTGGTATACATCTTTGGACACCTCACTTGTTGAGGATCTCCTTTTGGTATTTAGAGCATAGAATACCCTGTGACATTTTACTGTTTCAACAACCCTGCAAGAATAGGTATCATTCCCAACAAATAGATAGAAAGCTGAGACTCAGAGGCATTCCTAAAGGTAAGGATTGTAGAGTCAGGGACTAGTGTCGATTTTTCCAATATACAAAGTTATTTCTAATATTTGTGGTTGAATATAACAGTCAAAATAAAAGGTTACCAACCACTTTCATTAGATTTTTAAAATAAATGGTAAACACATACCAATTACCTAACATAGACCAATAATAGGAAATGATACTTCTGAAATCCACTTTGATATAAAGCATTGGATGGTATCCACTTGAATTGTACACATAAGCCTATCACTAAAGCTCAAAAAATCCAAGTCTCCTTGAAAACTTTACTTGCCTAGTTCCAAAAAAGATTTATTTGTTTAGAAGCTATACTTTTTAGCTACAGTGCACACACAGATGACAACTCTACTGAAGCTTTGTCTAGGGCCAGGGGAAGTGACTATGAAGTATTGGCATTGCTGGAAAGACAGAAATAGATGGAAATATTAGCAAATCTCCTGACCTTTTATACGAACTTTTCCTTATCAGAATGCTCTTGATTATCTCAAGGAGTACTTGCAAAATCCTCTTCCAGAAGTTTATTTCAATTTGATTTGCTTAAATTTACTTGCTTTTATGATTTTGTCAAACTAATTTTATTGTTTCTAAGGTCACGTCAACTTTATGAGAAGAAAGAAAATCTAAGACCACAATTTTGATACTTTACACACTACTGGGCTTGTCTACAAATTCATAGATATTTCCCATAGAAATGTCCTTTTCCTAGCAAGTGAAGGGTAGTAACGTAGTGAAATCACTAACATGACTCTATGTGCCTTGTGTTTGGGAGGAATAAAAATAACCTTGTTTCAGTGAAGCGTGGAATGTAATTGGCTCCCGATCTTTTCCCCTCATGCATCTGGTGGCCAGTACTACAGTAGAAATCTTAAACTAGAAGGAGACATAATCCAATTAAATTTCATTTTAAAAATGTCAAAGCAAATAAATCTAGGGCCCATTAGCTCATACACAGCTTTGCTGTTCTCACTGGGCAGCTGCTGTTTACTGGGTTTTCATCCAGTGCCATCTTCGCTTCCCATTTCAAGGGTGTGTGATTTTACAGATTGGCAACTACGTTTTTTTCACCATTGATGAACAAGTAATTTATTGCCAACTTGTTTGACATCTTAAGTAGCTCCAGTGACAGCCAGCTTGGAAGATGTCATAAGGCCCTCTTGGAGACAATGATTCCCAGTCATTTTAGAATAATGGTTTTGTATCATTGAATTCCATTCTGCATTTCATAGTTCTTCCTTCTTCCAGAAAACGCTATGTGCATGTATTGTTTATGCTCCAGATTACATCAGATTTTGTTCTGAGATTTGGGTGCTGACTCTTGAGCTACATGGACGTCATGTTGGAGACTCTGGATCCAGCCAGTTTTCCAGGAAGTTGCTTTGTTTCAAGCTGTGTGCTGTGGTTTTCTTAGACAAGTTTTTAGTTTTGATCAATGCAAAACTGCATAGTGTCTATGTCTGACTTCCTCTAAAAGCAGGCTTGGAGACAAGGATTTAAGTATAAATAGTTTGAGGGGAGAGTGAAAGGAACACTAGTAAGGGAGCGGGGATGTGAGGAAGGGAAGGGAAGGAGCTACTAAATAGCATATTGTCAAACCAGTTACAAATGTGGATCATTGGAGCTTAGTGCAACTGAGAAACTCTGGCATCCAGGACCAATGTGCACCTTAGAGTTATACCACCCAGAGTGCAAGGGAGCAGCAGTATTCATTCATCAACTCCTGTCGGTCAGTTGAGGGCTGCTCTTGAAGTGGAGGAAAGGACGTAATTCCCTGGCACTTGTGGCTTGCCACAGGGACAGCTAGAGCAGACCCCAGAGGCCAAAGAGAAGCCCAAGGGCAATGAAACACAGGTGCTGGTGGTAGGAAGTCAGGCTGATGTGTGCCTGGGTGAGGGGATAGGAGGGGCTTTGGCAGGGCCCACTACACAGAGACTGTTAAGATTCCAAGTTCCAAACATGCACCGCTAGGGGCTGTTTTACAGAGATACAAGCAGACCTATCCTCTGGAATGGAAGAGATTGACTTCTGTTGATGAGCTCTCCTGTTATAAAAGTGCCATGCAGTTATTCTCACTTAACTGCTGGGAAAACCATATAATCTGGAGTTTTCTTTGCATTTTATTGTGTAGGACGAGTAAAAGGTCAATGAAGATAGTATTTTAACTCACTGCCCAGATTTTTATAACGATTCTGTAACATTTGGAACACTTGCAGATTTATTAGAAAGTACAGTTAGGCAGTGGTAGTGGGGATTTCTTATGTCACCCAAAACCTTTTTGTTTTACAAAGCGTCTGGCCATGGTGATTTTTTTTAGATAACGTCCAATTATAGGCAGAATTATCCCTATAATTCCAAGAAAGAGAGAAAGAAGGTGCCTTTCCCTCTACTTTATTGATGCCTCATATCCCATCTCCTAAACCTCGGAAACCTTCCCTGCTTCCTACTCTCCTTAGTAGGATCCCAGCTTTGACAGTACACTGTCAAAGGTCAAACCACCAGCTAGTGGAGGAGCCTGGACTGTAACCCCAGCAGTGGAACTCCAGGATTAAAATCTCAACTTTGATTGTTAGTCCATTTTAAGACAGTACCTGAGAAAATCTCCCTAAAATTTGAACAGATGAATCCTGGCTTCCTCAAACACTGCAGAAAAAGTCACTCCTACCCGGAACCTAGAGAACAGTGACAAAAGGAAAAATAATCAAGGAAAGTGGAATTAATGGTAAAGAAAGAGCCCAGTGGGGCTGGAGTCGTCAGGAAAGCTTTGTGGGAGCTGTGGGGTTTCAAATGGTCGGAATTTAAAGAAACCGACTTCTGTTATCTTTTGATGTTAAATTATTCTAAATTTCAAATCTCACGGGTATTTGCTTGAGTTTCATTTTGCCAAAGTTGCTAATAAATTTGTTCTCATCTACAAATTCTTGAGTTGTCATGATTACAGTGTAAGTTCCATTTTTTTCTTTTTTATTATTAGTGTTTAAATCATGATTCCTTGCTCACAAAAATACAAATAAAAACAAAACCACTTTTGCTACCTAATAAGCCTAATAAGCTGTGAGGCAGAATCTTTTAGTACTGACTTGTTTCATGAGAGAATGCATTCCCCAACTAATTTCATCATAATTATACAAGTTGCATAATGTGTTTTATTCTTTTTTTTTTTTTTTTTGAGTTGGAGTCTCACTCTGTCACCCAGACTGGAGTGCAGTGGCCGCTCCCGGCCACCGCAACCTCGACCTGCTGGGCTCCGGCGATCCTTCCGCCTCAGCCTTCCGAGTAGCCGGAATTACAGGCATGCGCTACCACGCCCGGCTGATTTTTGATTTATTGTAGAGATGAGGTCTCGCTGCCCAGGTGGGTCTCGAATCCGCGGGCTCAGGCAATCCACTCACCTCAGCCTCCCAAAGGTGCGGGATTACAGGCTGAGCCACCGAGCCCGGCTGTTTTATTCTTTCTATACTGAAACCTTTTATTTAAAAACCTATCAGGGAATAGTGATTTTTGAATGTATATATTTGTACTATTTCTATATAACAAGATTGAATTTAAAAATACCACTTAAGAGCAAAAATTGCTTTAAGTTTTGTAATTATATTTCTGAGGATGTGTTTGGTAGTGGAGTTAAATGACTATTGATCTCAGCTGTCACTAAAATATATATATATATATATTTGTGTATATATATATATAGAGAGAGAGAGAGAGAGAGAAATTTACTACCTTTTGGTGTAAGGAAGGAAGGACATTTTACTAAATTCCATGTGGTATGAGTTGCACAAAACACCCCTTAGGAATTGGATTTGGTTTAGCCATGACATGAAGGCCATGTCATGGGCACCTGAATGGTCATTTGCTTCTTCACACTGCTTGTTGGTGGTTTAGGATCAACTCGACAGATGACATTCTTGATAGGGAGGCGTAGGTGATGTCACTTTAAGAACTGTGTTCTTTTCTACTTACTTTTCCTTGTTGAAAATGATGGAACAGACCGGGAGCGGTGGCTCACGCCTATAATCCTAGCACTTTGGAAGGCCAAGGTGAGAGGATTGCCTGAGCTCACAGGTTCGAGATCAGCCTGGGCAGCTTGGTGAGACCGCATCTCTACAATAAATAAAAAAATTAGCCAAGTATGGTGGCATGTGCCTGTAGTTCCAGCTACTTGGAAGGCTGAAGCTGAAGGATCACCTGAACCCAGCAGGCCATGAGAGTGCCACTGCACTCCAGCTTGGGTGACAGAGTGAGACTCAACTCAAAAAAAAAAAAAAAATGATGGAACAAATATAGCTATGTATGAAAGGAGTCAATTGCTTCTCAATAGGCCAACTCCACTGCTCGGCTTTGGCGGGTAGCCCAGCAGATAAGCATAGCCCTGGAGTCCTGCTGCTGGGGTCCAGGCTCCTCCACTAGCTGGTGGTTTGACCTTTGACAGTCTACTTAACCCTTCTATGCCTCAGTTTTATTTTCTGTAAATAAGCTATTATAATAATACCTACCTCTTAAGGATTTTCTGTGATGATTAAATAGTTTAATACATGTAAAAGACTTAAAAGAGTACCTGTCATATAGTAAATATCCAGTACATCTATTATTATTGTTACTGTTACTACTAGGTAATTATAAGATGCCTATAACCCTGCAAAAGTCTGCAATAAGTTCATCATCATTATAAATCGTCTTTTTTTTTTTGAGTTGGAGTCTCACTTTGTCACTCAGACTGGAGTGCAGTGACACCCACATGGCCACCCCAGCATCAACCTGCTGGGCTCCAGCTATCCTTCCGCCTCAGTCTTCCAAGTAGCTGGAACTGCAGGGGCATGCTACCATGCCCAGATAATTTTTGATTTATTGTAGAGACGAGGTCTCGCCAAGTTGCCCAGATTGGTGACGAACCCACAGACTCAAGCAATCCAATCCACTCACCTCAGCCTCCCAAAGTGATGGGATTACAGGCTGAGCCACCGAGCCCGGCCATAAATCATCTCTTAAATTAAGGTTTTGCTGGGCTCGGTGGCTCAGCCTGTAATCCCACACTTTGGGAGGCCGCGGTGAGTGAATTGCCTGAGCCTGCGGGTTCAAGACCTGCCTGGGCAACTTGGCGAGACCTCATTTCTACAATAAATCAAAAAATTAGCCGGGTGTGGTAGCGTGCGCCTGTAGTTCCAGCTACTTGGAAGGCTCAGGCGGAAGGATCGCCGGAGCCCAGCAGGTCGAGGCTGCGGTAGCCGGGAGTGTGCCACTGCACTCCAGTCTGGGTGATAGAGTGAGACTCCAACTCAAAAAAAAAAAAAAATTAAGATTTTATGCTTTAGAGATGCCAGTATTTGGTTATCTTCTGGTTCTATGACAATGTTATCAATTGCCATACTTTTACATATTACTCATATTCCAGTGACTTCCACATCTTCACACAGTTCTAGACTCGAGCTCTGTGGTATACAGAACCATATTTCCAGATGTTTACCAGAATCTTCACCTTTTGAGGTCCCATGGGCACCTGAAATAAAAAGTGTTCAAGATTGAACTTAACATCTTTCTCTGAGTTTGAATTCCTCACCAAAAAAAAAAAAAAATTAAATTCTTCTTCCTTTTTTCCATATGTTATCGCACTAGATTGAATATTGTCCCCCACTCCCTAAAATTCATGTCTACCCTGAACCTCAAAAGGTAGCTTTATTTGGAAATAGGGTCTTTGCACATGTAACTAACTAAAATGAAGTCATACTGGCTTAGGATGGACCTGTCCTTACAGGAAGGCCATGTAAAGACACAAAGACACACACAAGACCTACAAGCCAAGGAAATGAATACAGACACAGTCAACTATAATTAAATTTAGAATTCTTAGAACCATCCTTATCTGTATTAGTTCCCTAGGGCTGCCCTAATGAAGTACCTCAAACCAGGTGGCTTAAAACAACAGAAATGTATTCTCCCACAGTTCTGGAGGCGAGCAGTCCAAAATCTAGGTGTCAGCAGGACATTCTCCCCGTGTGTCTGTGCTTTCACAAGCTGTCTTTTTATAGGGACACTAGTTATATCGGACTACGGGCCCACACTACTCCATTGTGGCCTCATCTTCCTCATCTTAACTTACCTAATTACATCTACAGAAGCTATTTCCGAATAAGGTCATATTCTGAGGTACCGGGAGGTAGAACTTTACATAATTCAACCCATAACACTACACCCTCTTTTACCACCATTTAAGATCCATCACTTCTAGGTAGCCTATGTCCTCCTGCAGCAGAATCTCTCAGATGTCACTCCTGTTGTCTATTTTAGGTTCAGCTGCTTTGGTTATGGCACAGTCATCTCTCTACAGGACAATTACAGTCACCTTCAAATTGATTTTTCTTCTTCACTTCATTCTCTATACATCTAACAAGTTATCTAATCAGTTTCTCAGATTTCTGTCATTCCTCTGGCTGAGACCCACTAGTGACTTCCCCTAATCATAACCTAAAGTATAAACTAGCACAGAAGCCCAAAAGTTTGGCCCCAGCTTCTCCTTCCAACCACCTCTATTGCCACTTTGCACCATGTGCTCCAAACCTCACAGGGCTTCTTAGCCTTTCCTAGAAGTTGATTTTTAGATCTCCAGGTCTTTGCTTGTTCTGTTCCCTATGCTGGAACATCCTTCATGAGTTGAACCCCCTGCTGAACTGCTTTTAATCCCATAAGGCCCAACTGAAGCACCACTTACTCAGCTTCTAAAATTCCATCACATTGAATTATTGAGCCTTTACCTGTATTCCTGTGACACCTCATGACTCTGGATACTAATGTAACATTAGTAAAGATATAGAATGTCTTATATAAAACAACATTGACAATAAAAACACAAGCAACCATAGTTATGGACTTTCTCCCCGTTGATATTAATACTAATTGACCATTGCAGCATATATAAAAAGTGTGTGTGTGCATATATACACACATATATGTATCCTATATAATATACGTGAAGTATGTATATGCGTGTATATATGTATATATATATATCAAGTTCCTTATACCCAAGATCATACTGTGAGCGATCTAGTGTTCTCTTTATTGTTTATTGAATAAACCAAGCAGCCAGTCTAGCTACCAGTTAGTATTTTAAAATTGAGTTTCTGGGCGACCCCCTCCGGTCCCCTCCCACTGTGGGAACTTTTCTGTCCTCTTAATAAATCCTGCTTTTTTT
This sequence comes from Carlito syrichta, assembly GCF_000164805.1. NCBI lineage: Eukaryota > Metazoa > Chordata > Mammalia > Primates > Tarsiidae > Carlito > Carlito syrichta. Next base: position 216,304 of record NW_007248684.1, read on the forward strand.
TTAAAAAAAAAAAAATTGAGTTCTTAATAAAGTATAGGAGAAGCTTTCACTGCAATCATGCTGCATAACAAACAACTCCTAAAATTTCAGTGGTTTACAAGACACATTCAGTTTTCTTGTCCGTGGCCCCTGTAGGTCAGTCGAGGTTAGCTGAATTTAGAGGGGCTTGGCTGTAGACTGCAAGTTGGGCCTGGTCAGCATTTCTGGCCACGTTCTTCTCCTGGTGATGGCAGAGGCACAGAAGGCCAAGCCAGATGACACCAGCATATTAGAGCATCTGTTCATGATGCATCTGCTAACAGTACATAGGACAAAGCCAGGCATATGGCCAACCACATATCAAAAGGATAGGAAAATGTACTCCTCCTACTCCATGGGAGGTTCTGCAGTCATATGACAAAGAGCATGTGGGCTGGGTGTGGTAGCTCAAGCCTGTAATCCCAGCACTTTGGGAGGCTGAGGCAGAAGGATTGCTTGAGCCCAGGAGTTTGAGACCAATCTAGGCAATGTAATGAGACTGCCTCTACAAAAAAAAATTAGCTGGGCATGGTGGTGTGCCTGTAAGTCTCAGTTACTCAGGAGGCTGAGGCAGAAGAGATGCTTGAGCCCGAGAAATTGAGGCCGCCATGAGCTGTGATGATCCTAGTGCACTCCAACCTGTGCAACAGACTGAGAGCCCATCTCAAAAAAAAAAAAAAAAGAGTGTGGGCATGTAATTCAAAGAAGGAGCAAAGAATCAAGAACAAGAATCCAGTCTACCGTCAAGTCCTTATGATCCTGAAGTGGACAGTAGAAATTTTTGCTTTGAAAGTAAACTGTTTACCAAAAGCTTATAGAATGACAAGGAGCAATTTGATGTTGAATTTTCAAAACTGCACTTTGAAATATGTTTCTAATTATATCCATCTTTGTTTTTTTTTCTAGAAATGTGAAGATGTTTGGTTTGGGATGCCATCACCTATTCCTGCGAAATGCATTAACTACTTCACCCTTTTGAAGGATGTATTTGGCTTAGAGGAGGAGTAACCATGCCAGTCTTAGCCAGTTCTCTTTGATTTACTTCTCTAATTTTGCCAAATTTGTTTTCGTAGATATAATTTCTTAAAAACAAAAAAGAAACAAGGTTCAAATTGAATAGCAATCCATGAACCACAATTAATCATCTTTTGTCACATTTGTTTTTCAGAACATCATATTATATTGCTGATGTATTGGCACTATTAAAAATGCCATTTAAAAACACGTCGGATATTTTTCTTACATGTATGATTTATTAATACCAAAGAACTTTTCATCCAAAATCATTTGATTCACTACAATATGAACAGAAAATGATTGATGGCTATACATGACAATAGAACATCAAATTATATCAGCAATAAATTGTGATTCTATTAAATATTTTTCAATCTGTTTGACACATGTTTATTACTTATATAATTACGTTTTTTAGCAACCCACCTCATCAAAATGATTCTTGAACCTCTCTAGAGTGAATGTGTTTATTTTCTGAAGGTAGGGTAGTAAAGCTATGGGAATAAAAGGAACCTCCCCCTCAATACACACACATAAAAATTTGGGAGCAAAACCCAAACATTGCAGTGTTTATATTTTCAATGCCCTTTTTCTATGTGAAGTCAGCTTGTTAGCTTAGGAATATATGCATGTGTATATAATTATGATATGACCAAAAATGTATTATGTCTAAAATATTTATGGATGGGAATGATGAAGATTTTGAGATTTTTTTTCTTGCAGGGAGTTCATTTTACACACACACACACACACACACACACACACACACACACACACACACACAATCTATCCACGACCACTCCAGAGGTTTAAATATTCAAAAACTATAACCCGCAGCCACACACCTTTGGGAGTTCAGTGTGAGCAGTGTATTTCAGTCCACCCCATTCTTCAGTTCGGGTGCTGTGTATCATAAATCCATTTGCCTGGCATTCTCAGAGACAATGGAGGTCTATTAAGAAGAGACTGCACTATTTACTTTTCAGGGGCTTTTCTGAGAAGAGGAAGAGGAGCTGATGACATCTCAAGGGATCTTCGGACTCATTATTCTTTCACTCCACATTTGCAGCAGCGTCTTGCCTAGAAACGAGCTGGCTTTTTGGCATTCAGATGTACCGATTTACTCAACGACAATGGTGCTTTCATTTTTAAAAATTGAAGTAAATCAATAAACTATTTCTATATATAAACTAGGGTAATTTCACGTGTGCTATGGTTAGACTAGACCCCCTAGGACTTTCCACTAAACTAGTGTATTCCATTTATATACTAGAACCATCTATCCATAAAACCTAATTTTGACTACTTGATTTTTGTCCCAGTTTTTTTCAAGACAACTGACAGTGCCAAGCCATTTTGTCACTTTAAGATTTTCCATTCCCCAGAGAGCAAGCTTTTAGAAGGATGACACTTTCCTGGAACTTTTCAAGCTGACACATTCATCACTTACCTATTCAGCTCTTCAGTCAGTTGTCTTTCCCTCAAGAGTTTAAATATGCAGATAATTTAGCCCTTGCACAGGCTTGTAATGTAGTTCATTTGAGAAGTTGGGGGAGAAAAGGAAAGGAAACCGATGATAATGCTCCTGGGGTTGTGCGGTGGCAACTGCTCATTCTATTGCATAGGTGTGTGTCACTGCCCTGGTTGTTTCTGGTTCAAGCCCACAATTAGCTCTGAAATGGCCATTATAGGAATCATGCCGATAAACATGATACATTGCAGCCATACAGACACTTTAAATAATTGTTCTTTTTATAACTAAGCCGTATACTGAAGATTTATAATTTAGAGATAATATCCCCATTAGTAGAGTTTATGACCCAATAAACAGCTCCCACTAGTTAATAAATGCCAAAGTCATAAAAACAAAGACTATTAATGTAATAGAATTTCTGAACCTCCCTCTCTTGCTGGTGGTCTCAAGACACTGAAGGGAAATGCTATCGTAGAAAAAACATTTATTCTCGTTATGTAAATATCAATGAATTGTCTTGCAATCCATCTGGAAGTCTCCCAGCCCCCCTTGGTCCCAGGTGGTCCCAAAATGCTGATGCGTTCTGCTTAGGTTTCAAGCTGTAGATAACTGGTTTTCAGCACAAATAAACCCTGCGACTAAAATCTTTGGGGGCAGTGAGGAGGAGGGCTGGAATCTCTGTCTTTTCCCTCTGAAAAAGAGAAATCCCAACTATTGCCATTGTTCCAGGGTAATAGTTTTGAAAGAAGTTTCAAAATCTTTGCACATACTTATATTTTTAGCTGCTAACATTTTCTCGTTTTGATGGGAAAGCAAGTGCTGCCTTTGGATGTCTGGGTGTGTTGAAGGTTAATATAGGCAAACCTTTTGTCCTAAGAACGAATTGTTTTTTTAGTATTCTTGGAACCGTGGGAATGATTGATAAAGTCATTTGAAAGCCCAAATCAAATCATGTCTTTTCATACAAAACTGATTAAAAGCTGCGGAAGTTCATGTTAAATGGCTTGCTGAGGCACTTTTGTGAAGTATGATGTTGTCAACAGATGACTAATTTGCAGTGTTTATTTGCCTTTTTTCCCCTTTTTTACCTAACCGTTTGAAAAGTAATGTGGATAAGTCTATCGATTCTCTCGATTGACTTTAGCTAAACTTACTAAAATGGTTAAAATTTCAGACAACAGCAGAGAGATGCAGAACACTGTAACTTTCAACCTTTATAATAGTTTAAACATTTTGCATACTTTGCAATAGCCTTTGATTCAATTAGTGTCAGATATACCATTCTTGGTTTTTTAAATGTGAGGCTATTTGAAGTTCGGTTATTTGGAGTTACAGGGCTTCCAGTCCTTATGGATACCTTGGTCATGAGTTTAGGATATTTAAATTGCTCTTCCTTCTTTTAAATAGCAAGGAACTATTGATAAATAAAATGAAATCTCCTCAAATTAAAAAGAAAATAAACTCTGGCCTTTCCAACTTGGATTTATCTAAATTTGAGTGAGGCTAGGGGGTTGCTTCTTACTTAGCCTTTTCCACTTGTTTCTTCGCCTTTCCCTTCTTCCACACATGATTTGACTGTAAGTTCAGTAGCTGGAGTCTTAACAAAATAACAGGGTTTTCCACAAAATATATTGTGGAGTAATGCAGAGTCCATTGAATAATGAATTGTTATGCTCTCAATTATATGTAAATTCTTGTTTTGAGTATAGAGCGCTGAATTTTGAACTTTGGTCTTTCAGACAAACGGCTTCCCAGTGGTGGTAGAAACATACACTCGAGTGATGCGTTTCTGGTCTAGTGTTTGGGCAAAGTCTGAATTGCTTCAAGTTGAAGGCAGGTTAAGACTTTTTTGAAAATGAGTCTTTTCAAGGTGACTGAGCATCTTCAGGCACACGGTGCTTTTCAATTCCCAAGAGAATGTAATGTATAAAAATGGAGAGCCCACTGAGGTAAAATCAATGAGGCTATTTAGAAAATAATAAACCTGGAGTGATAAAGAAGCTAACATTTATTATTACAAAGGATCATGCTGACTGTGCAATTAGTTGAAGAGAATGTTGTAACTCACCTTTACTCATCTTCTCCCAGGTTATATATTGGTTTAAATACACATTTTCATTCAAAGTCAATTCTTTAAAACTAAGAGTTCCAAGACACCTTTGTCAACAGAGTGGCCAGAATGTGCGTCTTCTTTGCATTTGTTCCTGATCCTCTGTAAAATTCCTTTCAAGAGGACTTTTGAGCCCATTGTGTTTCTGGTGTGTGGTACACACAGAAACCCAGGGGTCGTCAGCACTGCTGCTCAGAAGCAACTTGGTAAAGGCTAAGAAATGTGGCCAATGAAAGACTCCACGGTGGCTCTGCAAGCAGAGAATTAATGACTCGCTGGAATCAGTAGGAGCCTTTGCTTCTAAATACTCATTAGTTAAAGCAGTGAGGCCAGATGTTATGCAAGTTAGCGAGGGAAAGGGGGACCGCCCCTCCCTATTGTCTATTTTGAACAGAATATGCACATTTAACTCAAAGTGGTGAATGGTTCAAATACATCAGACCAACTATTCATCAATCTCCCAGCTTCCTGAGCACCGCTTTGCGTCTGTATAAAGCCAACAATAGAGGAAATGCTTGTTATGACCCCACTATAATATTAAAATCCAGAGGGGCTGATAGCTTGGTGAACACATAAAATTAATTCTCCTTTAGAAATAGTTCCACCAGAGTCATCTTTGTGTTTCCTTTTTCCTACTTTGCCTATACAACAAGAACATCTTACTGAAATATAGGAACTTGGTAAAATTACTTTTGCCGGCTTTTCTCTCTTGTGCTACCACTGTTCTTCATTATTGCTGTTAGGCCACCCATTGAATAAAGAACAGGAACTGAAAAGCCATTTCAACTGCTGCAAAGACCCCCAGTTTTAACTATGACTGGAAGGAGAGTGAGAAGGGAAGTGACAGGAGACGGCCACTGCAGAGGGGAGTCAGGACAAAAATAGGGACCACCTTGTATGTGTGACTCACGTTGAAGAGTTTGTACTTCATCCCAAGGGAATGAGAATTTACTGAAAGGTTTTAATCTGAGGAATGAAAAGATCATGTCTGTAAAAATCTCTGGCTGCTTTGTGTGTGTGAACTACAAGAGTGAGTTTGGCGGCAAGAAGGCTGATTAGGAGACTGTTGCCAGAGAAGTGATGGGTAGTTTGGATTAATGTAATGTTGGGGAGAAGAGGAGAGATTCATGATACATTTGGGATGATGGAGATGAGGGAAAAGAAATCTGAATTATGATCGGGTCATTTTCACAGCTGGGTAGATGGTGTTGCCGTTCGTTGTACTGAGATACAACACAGAAAAATAAAGTTGAGGGGGAATATTAAGAATTCTGCCTTGGGCATGCTAAATTAGGGTGCCTATGGAACAGATAAGTGACGATGTTGATAAGGCAATTGGATTAACAGATCTGAATCTCTGCAGAATGGCCTAAACTGGAGATGCCTATTTGAGACTCAAAGTATGGATGGTAATTGTGCCTGGATAAGATTACCCAGGGGAAGCATGCTGTCTGAGAACCTTAGCGCCCGGCACGTTCCTAACAGTAATTAAAAAAAAAACAGCTTTATTGACATACAATGAACTGTACATATTTAAAGTATACAATCTGATGAGTTGACATGTATATACCCGTGAAGCATCACCACGATCAAGAAAATGAGTTGTTAAACTAAATTTGGCCTGAGGCTGCCTCCCTAATTTGAGTCCTATCCTAATAATTTGTAATTAACTGAAAGCCTGATTTAGGAGGACTGTATACTTTTGAAACAAATAGCTGAGTCTCAGCCAATCACAGCAGCTGAGCTTCAATCACAAGGCAGCCAACTGATCAGACCATGCTCAAATAAGGCAAACACAGAGCTGTAACCGATCAAGCTGTTTCTGTACCTCACTTTATCTTCCCATCTATTAATGCTGCCTACCCATGTCATGGAGTGAGTTCTCTGAACCTCTTCTTGCTCTGAGGGCTACCCGATTCGAGAATCTCTCTTTGTTCAATTAAATTCTGTTCAATTTAATTTGTCTAAAGTTTTATCACCCACTCCCCCGCAAATTCCCGTGTTCCTTTGTAATCGTCTTTTTTTACATGTCCCCATTCCCCACACCACCTCATACCCTGGCAACCACTGAGTGTCTTTCTGTCATTATAGATAAATTTGAATTCTCTAGAATCTTATATAAATGGAATTATACAGTATGTGTTCTTTTTTGCCTGGTTTCTTTAATTCAACTTAATTGTTTTGAAACTCATCCATAGTATTGCATATATCAAAATTTCCATTTTATTGAGTTTATTCATTTACGTGTTGATGGGCGTTTAGGTTGTTTCCAGTTATTAGCTATTACAAATAGAGCTGCAGTGAACATTCATGTACAAGTCTTTGTATAGATGTAGGCTTTCATTTCTTTTAGGCACATAGCTAGGAGTGGAATAGCTGGATCCTGTGGTTGGTGTATGTTGACTTTTTTAAGTAACCACTAAGCTATTTTCCAAAGTGATTATACCATTTTACAACTCTTTCAGCATTGTATGAATTTCCAGTTCCTCCCTCCACATTTTCACCAATACTCGCATTGGGACTCAGAACACAATACCCCAAAGTTTGGTACCTTGATGGACTGAGTACTTTGAACTAAAAGAGATTTGCAGGTCTCAAAGGCAAGGTCTCTCTGACCTTCTCCTGCCCTCCTGTCTCCATCCATTTTTCCCCCCTGGAAGAGTCATAGAAATCAGAATTCCTGTTCCCCCAAAGCAAGCCATAAAACCTAGAAAGATCGCTCTCTGACCTTCCCCCTTCTCCCTTGAAGATCCTGTCATATACTAGAAGGTATCCTTTCCTATACCGGGAGAAAAGAAATGCTACACAGAGAGACCAAGAAGTTTCTGGACAACCCTTGCTGTGTTTCCCCATTCAGTCTATTACTGACAGATCATACCCTTTTGTCCAATCACATTTCTACACGATTGTCCATTCTTCATCAAACCTAAACTCAAAAATAGACAGTTTTCCCTGGGTTTTTGTGTCTTTATTTCTGAAGGCTCCCGTGTCACATAAAACTTTGATAAATAAATTTGTTATGCTGGTTTTTTTTATAGAAGTGTTGACCATACCCATTAGGATGGGTAAGGAAAAGTATCACACTTACACTTGGTATGATCAATCTTTTACATTTTAGCCATTCAGATAGGTGCTAGTAGTATAATCAGTCCTCTATATTTGTGGGTACCATATCTATGGATTCAACCAACTAAGGGTGGAAAATATTTTTTAAAAATTGCACCTGCACTGAACATGTACAGAGTTTTTTCTTGCCATTTTTAAAAACAATATATAATTATTTACATCACATTTACATTGTATTTGATATAAGTAATCTAAAGATGAATAAAGGTATATGTGAGGATGTGTATAGGTTATATGCAAATACTACATTTGATATCAAGGATTGAGCATTCATGGATTTTATTATCTGTGAAAGGTCCTGGAATCAATCCTTCACAGATACTGAGGAATAACTGTGTTACATTATGGTTATTTATTTTTTTTCTTATTGAGTCTTTAGAGTTTCTTATATGATCTGTATACAGGTTCTTTATATGATGTGTGATTTCCAAATATTTTCTTTCAAACTATGGTTATCTTTTCATTCTCTTAACAGGGTCTTTTGGAAGGCAAAAGGTTTTAGTTCTGACAAAGTCTATTTTATTAGTTTATTATTGTATGGTTTGTGCTGTTGGTGTTATAGTTAATAAATTTTTGCCTAAACCAAGGTCACAAAGTTTTTCTTCTAGATGTTTTATAGTGTTAGGTTTTTAATTTAAGTCTATAATCCATTTCAAGTTCATTTGTATATGGTACCAAGATATGGCTCCAAGGTTATTTTTTTGTATATGGATATCCAATTTTACATTACCATTTGTTGAAAAAGACTATTGTTCTTCAGTGACTTGCCTTTGTAACTTTGTTGAGAATCAGTTGTCAATTATGCATGGATCTATTTCTGGACTTTTTATTCTGTTCTATTGATTTATATGTCTATCTTTACATTAATACCATACTTTCTTGTTTACTGTAGTGCCATAATGTCTTGAAATGAGTAGCATTAAATCTCCAACTTTGCTCTCTTTGCCTAGTTTTGACTATTCTAGATCTTTTGCATTTCCATATAAATTTTCATGTATTATCTTGTCAGTCCTAAAATCCTACTAGGGCTGGGTGGCTCATGCCTGTAATCCCAGTGTTTTGGGAGGCCGAGGCAGGAAGGTTGCTTGAGACCAGCAGTTAAAGACCAGCCTGGGCAACATAGTGACACTCCATCTCTCCAAATGAATGAATGAATGAATAAATAAATAAATCCTAGTGGGATGTTGATTGGGATTGTACTGAATCTACAAATCAATCTAAAGAGAATGTCTTGATAGCACTGAGTCATCTGACCCATTAATTCAGTATGTCACTATTTATTTAGGCTTCTTTATCTCAGCAATGTTTTGCAGTTTTTAGTGTGCAGGTATTACACATATTTGACAAGTTCTTGCACCTTTAATATTTTATAATTATTAATATTAATAAAAATGGTAATTTTTGAACATTTTAATTTCTATTGTGGGTAGAAGGTAAAAATTTAATTGATTTTTGTATGTAAATCTTGTATCCTTCAACCTTAATAAATTTGTTGATTAGTCTTACAGCTTTATGTAGATATCATCAGATTTTTCACATAGACAATTCAAATAGATGCTCAAAATTATCAGTTTCACATAGATGATGTTAATCTGTAAATAAAGTTTTACTTTTTAATTTCAAATATGAATACTTTTAATTTCCTTTTCTTCTCTTATTGCACTGGCTAGAACCTCCAGTACAATGCTGATATAGGTGGTAAGGGTGGACATCCCTTTCACTGAACTTAGAAGGAAAGCATTCAGTTTTTCACCATTAAGAATGATGTTAGCTGTAGGGAATGCATAGATATCCTTTATCTGGTTTAGGAAGCTCCCTTCTAATTCTACTTTGCTGAAAGATTTTATCAGAAATGGCTATTAGATCTTTGTAAATACTTTGCTGCATCTATAGAGATGATCACATGATTTTTCTTTTAAAATTTTCTTAATATAGTAAATGACATCAATTTTTTTTTTCTGAGTTGGAGTCTCCGTCACCCAGACTGGAGTACAGTGACACGCTCCTGGACACTGAAGCCTCGACCTGCTGGGCTTAGGCGATCCTTTCACCTCAGCCTTCCAAGTAGCTGGAACTACAGGTGTGCGCTGCCACACCCGGCTAATTTTTGATTTATTATAGAGATGAGGTCTTGCCAAGTTGCCCAGGCAGGTCTCGAACCCGCGGACTCAGGCAGTCCTCTCACCTTGGCCTCCCAAAGCGCTGGGATTACAGGCTGAGCCACCGAGCCCAGTCAATGACATCAATTTTAAAAATGTTTTTTATTAAGATGAAATTCATATAACATGAAACTAACCATTTTAAATTGTAAAATTCAGTGACATTTAGAGCATTCACAATGTTATACAACTACCACTTCTAGTTCCAAAACATTTTTATCACTCTAAAAGGAAGCCCCGTCTCCATCAAGCAGTCATTCCCTTTGACCTTCTGCCCTCAGCCCCTGGCAACCACTAATCTGCTTTCTGTCTTTATGAATTTACCTATTCTAAAAATTTCATAAAAATAGAATCATACAATATGTGACTTTTGTATCTGGCTTTTTTCACCTAGCATAATGTTTCTGGTGTTCATCCATGCTGTAGCATATACTGGTATTTTCTTTTTGTGACCAAATATTTCATTTTATGGATATCACAATTTGTTTATCCATTCATGCATTGATGGACATTTGGGCTGTTTTCACCTTTTACCTATTATGAATGTGCTGCTTTGAACATGTGTGAATATGTATTTGTTTGGGTACCAGTTTTCAGTTCTTTTGCGTATATACCCAGCAGTGGAATCTTTAGGTCTCATGAGTAGTCTACATTTACCTTTTTGAGAAACTGGAAAACTGTTTTCCATAGCAAATGAACCATTTCACATTCCCACCTGCGTTGTGTGAAGGTTTCAGTATCTTCACATCTTCGCCAACACAGGTTATTTTCCATTTTTTAAATTATAGTTATCCTGGCGGATGTGAACTGGTAGCTCACTGTGGTTGTGATTTGCATTTCCCTAAAGACTAATGACATTAAACATCTTTCTATGTGTTTCTTGGCCATTGGTATATCTTCTTTGGAGAAATGTCTACCTGAGTCCTTTTCCACTTTCTGAAAATGAGATTGATTTGATTTCTGAATATTAAATCAACTGTGCATTACTGGCATAAACTCTACGAGATCATGATGTGTTATCTTTCTTATGTATTGCTGGATTCAATTTGCTAAAATTTTGTCTACAATTTTTCTCCTATAAAAATCCATGAGGGTTATTAACCTGTAGCTTTCTTTTCATATCTTTGTCTGGTTTTGGTTTGGAAACATGATAATGTTGGCCTCATAGAATGAGCTGGGAAATATTCCTTTTTAATTTTATTCAAGAGTTTGTGTAGAATTGGTATTTTCCTTTTTTGAAAATTTGGTAGAATTAAACAGTCCATCTGGGCCTGCAGTTTGCTTTGTGGCAAGGTTTTTAGAACTACAGCCTCAATTTCTTTAGTAGATATGAAGCTATTCACATTATATATTTCTTTTGTGGCAAGCTTTGGTAGTATGTGTCTGTAAAAGACAATTCGTCCATTTCATCTTGGTTGTTAAATTTACAGGCTTTAAAATGTCCATAATATTTAATTGTTGTTGTTTTAATATCTAAAGAATGTTTATTAATGTCATCTCTCTTTCCTAATATTGATAGCGTCTCTATTTTTTCCCCCTGATAATTCTGGCTAGAGATTAATCAGCTTTATTGATTTTTCTCAAAGAAGCAGCTTATCATTTCATTAACTTTCTCTAGTGATTTTCTGTTTCACTGATTTCTGCTCTGATTATTATTATTTCCTTTCTTCTACTTACCTTAAGTTTAATTTGTTCTTTTTCCTAGTTTCTTAGGGTAGAAGCTGAAGTCATTGATTTGAGGTACTTTATATTTTCTAATGTAGGCTTGTAGTGCTGTAAAATCCTAAATACTGTTTTAATGACATCCCACACATTTTTATATGTTGTGCATTTTCATTTTCATTCAATTACTCATTCAGTTACTTATTTCCCTTTGATTTCTTCTTTGATCTACAGGTTATTTAGAAGTGTATTATTTAGTTTCAAATATTTGGGGATTTTCCAAAGATCTTTCTGATGATTTCTAATTAAATTCCCTGTGGTCAGAGAACATATTTGTATGGTTTGTATTTTAAATTTATTGAGATTAGCTTATGACCCAGAGTATGGTCTATCTTGGTAAATGTACCATGTGCACTGAAAAAGAATTCAACCCTTCTTTTCTTTTTTTTTTTTTTTTGAGCTGGAGTCTCACTCTGTCACTCAGACTGGAGTGCAGTGGCCACTCCCGGCCACCACAGCCTCGACTTGCTGGGCTCCGGCGATCCTTCCTCGTCAGCCTTCCAAGTAGCTGGAACTACAGGCGCGTGCTACCACGCCCGGCTAATTTTTGATTTATTCTGGAGATGAGGTCTCATCAAGTTGCCCAGGCGGGTCTCGAACTGCGGGTTCAGGCAATCCACTCACCTCGGCCTCCCAAAGTGCTGGGATTACAGGCTGAGCCACTGAGCCCGGCTTCTTTTCTATTCTACCTTTCTTTTGTGAAGTATTTTCTACATGTCAATTAGGTCAAGTTCAAATATTCTATATCCCTACTGATTTTCTGTCTACTTGTTCCCACAATTATTAAGAGGGGATATTGAAGTTTCAGACTATAATCGTGATTTTTATCTATTTTTCCTTGCAGTTCTACCAGCTTTTGTTTTATGTATTTTAAAACTCTGATAATAGCTGCATAAACATATAGAACTGTTATGCCCTCTTGATTGACTGACCACTTTACCATATGTAATTAATTTCCTTATCTTTGATAATATCCTTTGCTCTGAAATCTACATTGTCTAATAATAATGCCACTCCAGCTTCCTTTTCATTGGTGTTAACATGGTATATTTTTCTTTTAACCTATATGTATTTTTATATTTGAAGTACCTTTTCTTATAGACAGCATTTAGTTGGGTCTTGCTTTTTTATCCAATTTGACAATTGCTACCTTTTAATTGATGTATTTAGACTACTTGCATTTATTGTAATTATTGGTATGGTTAGATTTAAACCTATCATCTTGCTATTTGTTTCCTTTATGGGGGGGGTTGGAGTCTCACTCTGTCACCCAGACTGGAGTGCAGTGACCGCTCCCGGCCACTGCAGCCTCGACCCACTGGGTTCCGGTGATCTTTCCGCCTCAGCCTTCCAAGTAGCTGGAACTACAGGCACGCGCTACCATGCCCGGCTAATTTTTTATTTATTGTAGAGATGAGGTCTCCCCAAGTTGCCCAGGCGGATCTCGAACCCGCGGGCTCAGGCAATCCACTCATCTCAGCCTCCCAAAGCGACCAAGCCCGGCTGCTATATATTTCCTAATTGTCCAATTTTTTCTTTGTTTCCTTTTTCTTTTTCCTTCTTCTTTTGGATTATTCAAATTTTTCTTGATTCCATTTCATCTCTTTTGTTGGATTATTAACTACTGTTGAGGAAGAAAACTTCCTCTACTTGTGTGTGTGCGTGCGTGTGTGTGTGTGCGTGTGTGTGTGTGTGTGTGTGTGTGTTGGAGTCTCACTCTGGCACCCAGGCTAAAGTGCAGTGGCACGCTCACGGCTACTGCAGCCTCAACCTGCTGGGCTCAGGTGATCCTTTCGCCTCAGCTTTCCGAGTAGCTGGAACAATAGGCTCTACTTTTTTATGTTCAATGATTGGGGTCTGCAAATTAAAATGAAAAAGACAGATCAGCAAAAGAAACAGCAAATGTGATTCAAGAAGGCAGTTCAAATTTGGGGCTTATACACCATCTTAATAGGAAATGGGTAGGGGTAGAAGGCTACATCTGGGGAAAAAATGACTTTTTGGAAAGATAGATGGACCCTTAAGAGAATAGATGGAAGATATGATAACTTTGGGATAATGTCTCTTTGAGTGTGGTGCCAACTTCTCATCTGAAATGAGAAGATTACAGTTGTTCCTGGAGAGGGGATTTATGACAATTCAGTTCTTTTGGGAGGCTCTGCTTTTAGGCAGAAAAGGGGTTTCAGGAACTCAAATGCCTTCAGCTTAAAATAATTTTTAGGCCACAGTGCTTTATTCTGGGCCTCTTTATTATTTATTATTATTTTTATTAATTTTTAGTTTAACGATGTGGGGTACAATTCAGGACTAGGTATACAAATGTTTGTTGGACAGATAAAGTTTGGGCCTCGCTTTGGTCACTACTTCACCTCATTTGAGATCAGGTACCCTTATTGATGAAGTGTACCCTTCCCTCCCCTGGTGGTTTCCCACTACTGCTAATCCTTTTCTTATAGTATTATGATACTTGTTCATGGTCTGCTTATGAGTGAGAACACATGTTTCTGTGATAGATCACTGAATATTATACACTCTAAGTCCATCCAAGTTGTTGCGAGGTTCATAATTTTGTCCTTTATGGCTGCATAATATTCCATTGTGTATATGTACCACATTTTAAAAAATCCAGTTCAGTTTTGATGGGCAGCGTGGTTGGTCCCATGTTTTTGCTATTGGGATTAATGCTACAATAAACATGCACGTGCAGGTAACTTTTTCCTAGAGTGATTTGAGTTCCTCTGGGTATATTCCCAGAAGGGGGATTGCTCGATTGTATGGAAGGTCGATTTTTAGATCTTTCAGGGATCACCACACTGTTTTCCACAGAGGTTGTACTGATTTACACTCTCACCAACGATGTAGAAGTGTTGCCTTTTCCCCACATCCTCTCCGGCCTCTGTTGTTTTTTGAGTTGTGTGGTTTTTTTTTAACTTTTGAGTCAGAGTCTCACTCTGTTGCCCAGGCTGGAGTGCAGGGACATGCTTATGACCACAGCATCCTTGACCTGCTGGGCTCAGGCAATCCTTCTGCCTCGACCTTCCAAGTAACTGGAACTACAGGTGCCTGCCACCACAGCCGGCTATTTTTAAAAAGTCGATTTATTGTAGAGACGAGGTCTCACCATGTTGCTCACGTTGGTCTTGAACCTCTGGGTTCAGGCAATTCTCTCACCCCTGCCTCCCAAAGTGCTAGAATTACAGGCGTGAGCCACCACACCCAGCATTTTCTGAGTTATTGATGATGGCCATCCTTGCTGGAGTTAGGTGGTATCTCAGTGTGGTTTTCTTTTTTAGAAAGCAGGATTTAGTGAGAGGACAGAAAAGCTCCCACAGTGGGAGGGGATCTGAGGGGGTTGCCACTCAGTGTGGTTTTAATTTGCATTTCTTTGATGACTAGTGAGGCTGAGCATTTTTTTAATGTATCTGTTGGCTGCTCATATGTCTTCTTTTGAGAAGTGTCTATTCACATCTTTTGCCCACTTTGTAATGGGTTTTTTTTTTTTTTTTTTGGCATGTTTGAGTTCCTTATACATCCTACATGTTAGGCCCTTGTCAGATATACGGTTGGCAGATATTTTTTTCCCACTCTATGGGCTGTCTCCCCACTCTCTTGATGGTTTCTTTGGCTTTGCACAAGCTCTTCAGTTTGATGAGGTCCCATTTGTCTATCTTATCTCTTACAGCATGGACACTTGGGGTTTTGATCAGGAATTGACTGTCAGCTCCAATTTCCATAAGGGTGTCTCCTGCATTTTCTAAGGTACTTATAGTTTGAAGTTTTACGTTTAGGTCTTTGATCCATTTAGAGTTGATTTTTGTGTGTGCAGATTAATCTTCTGCATGTGGTCAGCCAGTTTTCTCAGCACCATTTACTGAATGTGTTCTCTCCCCAGTGGTTGTTAATGGAGGCTTTGTTGAATATGAGTTGAATGAGAAATTGAGGTTTTGCTTCTAGAATCTCTATCCTATTCCATTGGTCTCTATACCTGTTCTTGTACCAATACCAGGCTATTTTGATTATTGTAGGCTTATAGTAAAGTTTAAAGTCTGAAAGTGTGATACTTCCTGCTTTGTTTCCTTTGCCAAGGATTGACCTATTCGTGGTCGTTTATGTTTCCATATGAATTTCTGAATTGTTGTTTCCAGATCAGAGAAGAATGATGCCGGTAATTTAATGGGTATTGTGTGAAATCTGTAGATTGCCTTGGGTAGAATGGAAATCTTAACAATGTTGATTCTTCCAATCTTTGAGAATGAAATACTTTTCCATTTGTTTGTGTCATCTTTCATTTCTTTGAGCAGTGTAGTTTATGTTGTAAAGGTCTTTCATTTCTCTGGTTAGGAAGTTGCTGAGGTATTTCATTTTTTTGGTTGCTATTGTGAATGAGATTGTGCTTTTTATTTGGTTCTCTGCCTGTTCGTTGTTGGTGTATAAGAATGTGACTGTCTTTTGCACATTGATTTTGTACCCTGAGACTTTGCCAAAGTCCTTTATCAGTGAAAAAAGGGTTTTAACAGATTTTCTTAGATTTTTGAGGTATAGAATCATATTGTCAGCAAAGAGGAATAACTCGACTTTCTCTTTTCCTATTTGGATACTCCTGATTTCCTTTTCTTCTGATTGATCTATCTAGGACTTTCAACACTATGTTGGACAGGAGGGGTAAAAGTGGTCAGCCTTTTCTTGTTCTGGTTTTTAGAGGAAATGCTTTCAATTTTTGTCCATTTAGCAATATGTTGGCTGTGGATTTCTCATAGATGGCTCTTACTATTTTGAGGTATGTTCCCTCTATGCCTAGGTGTTCAAGGGTTTTTTTCAAGAAGGGATGCTGGATTTTATCAAAAACTTTTTCTGCATCTAATGATATAATTATGTGATTCCTATTTTTATATCTGTTGATGTATTTAATTACATTTATGGTCTTGCAGATGTTGAACCAACCCTGCATCCTGGGGATGAAGCCTACTTGGTAATGGTGGATGATTTTTGAGATGTGTTGTGGGATCCAACTTGCTAGAATCTTGTTGAGTATTTTTGCATCTATGTTTATCAGGAATATTGACCTGTAGCTCTCTTTCTTTGTTGTATCTTTGGATGGGTATCAATGTGATGTTAGTTTTATAAAATGATTTGAGGAGAGTTCTAGCTTTCTTGATTGCTTAGAATACTTTCAGTAGGATTGGTATCAGCTCTTCCTTGTACGTTTTGTAGAACTCCACTGGAAAGCCATCTGGTCCAAGACTTTTTTTGTGTGTGGGGGTAATTTGCTTATGATGGAGTCGATTTCTTGGGTTGTTATTGGTCTATTTAGTATCTCAATTTCTTCTAGTTTCAACCTTTGGAGGTTGTGTGATGTCAGAAAGTCCTTTTTTTCATTTAGGTTTTCAATTATGTTTCCATACAGTTGTCCACAGTAATCTCTGATAATTTATTGTATTTCTCCAGGGTCTATTGTGATTTGATCTTTTGCATTTCTTTCTTTCTTTTTTTTGAGTTGGAGTCTCACTCTGTCACCCAGACTGGAGTGCAGTGGCTGCTCCTGGCCACTGCAGCCTCGACCTGCTGGGCTCCGGCGATCCTTCCGCCTTAGCATTCCAAGTAGCCGGAATTACTGGCATGTGCTACCACGCCTGGCTGATTTTTTGATTTATTGTAGAGATGAGGTCTTGCTGCCCAGGTGGGTCTCGAACCCGCGGGCTCAGGCAATCCACTCACTTCAGCCTCCCAAAGGCGCAGGATTACAGGCTGAGCCACCGAGCCCAGCTGATCTTTTGCATTTCTGATTGTGTTTATTTGAACTATTTCTCTCTTTTTCTTCAGCAGTCTGGTTAGGAGTCCATCAGTCTTGTTTATCCTTCCAAAGAATCAAGTTTTTATTTTGTTGATTTTTTTCTATATTTTTATCTTCTATGTCCTGTATTTGGGTTTTTACTTTGGTAATCTGGACTCTTCTGCTGAAGTTAGGGTTTGGTGGTCTTTTCTTTCCAGCTCCCTTAGGTGATTTGTTAGACTATTAACTTGTGATCTTTCCATTTTCTGGATGTGTATATGTAAAGAAATGTATTCCCCTCTCAGTACTGCTTTCATGGCATCCCAGAGATTTTGGTAAGATGTGTCTCTTTTTTTTGAAAGCAGGATTTATTGAGAGGACAGAAAAGCTCCCACAGTGGGAGGGAACCCAAGGGGGTTGCCAAAGATGTGTCTTTATTTTCATTTGTTTCCATACATCTTTTAATTTCTGCTTTGATTTTTGTGTTGACCCAGGAGTTGTTTACCACATGCTGTTTAGAGTCCATGTCTTTGTGAGTTTGAAGGGAGATTGTTGGTTTTCATATTTATTTTTATTCCACTGTGGTCTGAGAAGGTGTATGGAAGTATTTCAATTTTGTGAAATTTGTTTATGTTTGATTTATGGCTGAGAATGTGGTCCATCTTGGAGTATGTTCCATGTGGTGATGAATAGAATGTATATTCTGTGATTGTTGGGTGGAGTGTTCTGTAGGTATCTATTAATTCCATTTGGTCAAGCGTCAAGTTGGGGTTCTGGATCTCCTTGTTGATTTTTTGCCTCATTGATCTATCTAGAGTTGTTAGTGGAGTGTTTAAGTCCCCAGCTATGATAGTGTTAGAGTCAATTTTTAAAAATTTTTCCTAGAAGCTACTTTGTAAAGGTTGGTGCTCCTATGTTGGATCATATATGTTTGGGATGGATATTTCTTATTGATGGATTGAACCTTTTATTATTATGTAGTGTGACCTTCCATATCTTTTTAAATTTTTGATTGCTTAAAGGGTAGTTTGTCTGATATTACTATCACAATTCCTGCTTTCTTTTGTGTTCCAGTTGCTTGAAAATTTGTTCCATCCTCTTACTTTGAGTCTGTGAGTGTCCTTTCTGGTGAGGTGAGCCTCCTGGAGACAACATATTGTTGCATCTTGGGTTTTTTTTTTAAATCCAGTTTGCCATTCTATGTCATTTCAGTGGTGCATATAGTCCATTCACATTCAGGCTAATTATTGAGATGTGAGAGTTTATCCCTATTGTGATGTTATTATAGGGTTTGTTGTTTGTTTGTTGATTTTCTTTTGATTTTGGGGTTGATATATCTGTGTGTTTTCAATCTTTTTCCTGCATTCTTGGGAGGAGTATGGTCGATCTTTTTTTTTTCTTCTTCTTCTGTATTTAATACTTTCTGAAGCGTTTCTTGTAGAACTGGTCTGGAGGCGGCATAAACTCTTAGGAATTGAATGTCTGGGAAGGATTTTAATTCTCCATCACTGATGAAGCTTAGCTTAGCTGAGTAGGAAATTCTTGGTTGGAATTGTTTATCTATGGGAACTTTGAAGAATGGACTCCAGTCTCTTCTAGCCTGTAGTGTTTCTGTAGCTAAATCTGCTGCTATTCTAATTGATCTTCCCTGGTAAGTAGTCTGACCTTTCTCTCTTGCTGCCTTTAGGATTTTTTCTTTTATAACTTCTTTGTGTAAGCAAATTACTATGTGTCTAGGAGTTGATCTTCTCATGTGATATCTTGCAGAGATGGTTACATCTTTGTTGAGATGAGGTAAGTTTTCTTGGATAATTTCATAGAATGTTTGTTCCAGGGTGGTCTCTGTTTCTCTATCTGTTTCTCTATCCAATTAATTATAGGTTTGGCCTCTTGATATAATTGCACATCTCTTGGAAGCTTTGTTCTTTCTTTTTAAGCTTATTTTCTATCTTTTTTTAACAGTTTGCATTAGTTACATATTTTGGTCTTCAAACTCTGAGATTCTTTCTTCTGCTTGGTTAAGTCTGCTTTCCATGCTTGTCAGTTTGTTATTTCATTTACTGTATTCTTTATTGCTGTCATTTCAGTTATCAACTCCTTCATTCTCTCCTCTCATCTCTCCTTATTTCTATTCATTCTCTTTATCAAAATCTTGTTCTCTGGGTTTGTGGTTTGAGACCAGTCGTTCTGGGGACTCTTCAGCTTTTGAGTTCCGAAGTCTGTATTCTCAATTGTTGTTTTCCCAGGCATTTGTATGGGACCTGTATTCTTCCTTTGATTCTTCTTCATTTGTGATGGTTTCCTCCTCCTTTTTCCTCCTCTTCTTTAATTTCATTGCTCAGTGATGGAGGATAGCTTTCACTTCTGTTTGCTCAATCCTTATGTAGATCCTCTGGATTTGTTCAAGTTTGAAGCTGGACTGGTGATGGGTGTCTGTGCTTTTTGCAGTTTTTAGAGTTGATTAAGGTGTGATGGAGAAGCTGTGGTTCAGAAGCTATCTGCAGATCACAGTATCCGCTGACAGGTGTGTGGATCCCCTGGAACCCACTTCCCACCACCTTGCAATCTATCCATGCAGTGAGGGCATATGTATGCCCCATGAAGGCAAAATGAGATAAGACAAAGGAAAAGAACAAAAAAAGAAGAAGGCAGACTAAAGGAATATGAAAAGAGAGGAGAAGGAGAAGAAAAACAGGCACACCAACTAACAAATAAAGAAACAAGCAAAACCAAAAAAACCTCCAAAACATACAAACAAGCATACAAACAAACAAAAAACCCTGATGCACTTACCCTCAAAAATACATATACGCAAACAGAAAAACTAAAAAACACCAAACAAAACAAGTACTGAAACATGAACAAAAACAGAGGGAAAAAAATTGCTCCCTCTGTGGCCCTTTCTGGAACTTCAATTTCCTTTCCCAAGCACCGCCATGGCTCCTGTCCACTACCATGGTAGGGAGTGGGCTCTGGTCTCCAGCCCCTTTCATCAGTGCAGGCTGATGGGGTTGCTCTTAGTGTGGGTCAGATGCCCCATGAACTGCTGTGGGAGGAGGGTGAATCAGATCCAGACTCACCCAACTCGTCTCCTCCTGATGCTGCTGCCACCAAGTCCCCCACTCAGATCAGATGTTTCTGTATTTGGTCCAGCATGGAGGTGGGGCATTTGTCTCTCCATGTCTGCTCCTTTAGTTTCCTCTCGGGGTTAATGATGGTCAATCCCAGAGAGGTGCAGAGATCACCTCTGAGTCCCAGATTGGAGGCTGAATGGAGCTGGACAGGCTAATGCAGTTCTCTGCCCAGTCCCCAGACAGAGAAAAGGCAATGGTCAGTATCTCCTCACCAGTGGGGGGGCCCAGTTCCAGATTTCCTTACTGCCTCGCTTTCTCCATGGTTCCCTCTACCAGTGCCTAGCCCTCTGCTACTTTCTCCTGAGAGACCCCCAAGAATGGCTGATGATCTTGCATACTGGGGGCTCTGACCTCAGGTCAGTGGTAGGTTGCAGCTGCCTCTGGAGGGGAGCCCTGGTACTTGATCCATAGTCTCCCCTCAGGTGGACTTTCACTCGTCCACCTGCACCCACCCACTCATGCAGACTATCTTTATGGACACTCGCCCTTGCAGAGACGTTCACGCTCCCACCAGTTCCATTACCATCTTGCCTCCGTCACTCTGGGTCCCTTTATTATAACTTTTCAATTTGCTACTCTAATTGTTTTAGGGTTTGAAGTATATGCCTTTAACTTAGCACAATCTACCTTCCAGTGATTATAGTATACTATACTACAGTAATCTTAAAATAGTATACTTTCATTTGTCCCTCTTAAGTTTTATGCTATTATATACTTTACTTGTACCTGTGCTTTAAACCCTCCACTGCATTGCTATTTTTGTTTAATAGTCAATTATATTTTTTAAGAGATTTAAATAACAAGAAAACTAGCATATCCATGTAGTTACTGCTTCCTGTGCTTTTTAATCCTTTGGGCAGATCCATATTTCCATCTGGTATTATTTTTTCTTTTGCCTGAAAGACTTCATTAAACATTTCTCATAGTTTGAGTCCATTGGTGATGGATTATTTTGCTTTCTTTTTAAACATCTTAAAATGTCTTTATTTTATTGTCACAGCATATACATGCTATGTTGAAAGTCTCTTTTTTCCATATTTTGAATGTGTTACTCCCTCACTTCTGGCTTGCATTGTTTCACGTGAGAAACCTGTCAACCTTATGATTGTTACTCTATATGTAATGTATGTGGGATTTTTTGTGTGTGGCTAATTCTAACGTGCTATATTTATCACTGGTTTTAAACAATTTGCTTATGATGAATCTTGGACTAGTTTTTTTGTGTTTGGAGTTTGTTGAGCTTCTTGGATCTTTAGACTTATAATTTTCATAAACTATGGAAAAATTTTTGCCATTTTTTCTTCAAGTGCTTTTTTCAGTTCCCACCTCTCTCTCTTCTCCATTTGTTACTCTTATTACATGTATATTAAGCTGCTTAAAGTTGTCCTGCAGCTCACTGATGTTCTGTTCACCCTTTTTTCATTCTTTTTTATTTTTATTTTTTGCTATATGGTTTATATTGGAGGCTGTTTTTTTTACTATGTCTTCAAGTTCACTAATAATTTTTTCCTGCAATATCTAATCTCTCATCAATCTTATTCATTATATTTTTCATCTCGTGTTGCAGATGATGGTAGATTTAAATCTGTTTATATCTTTCATGTCTCTACTTAACATGTTCAGTATTTCCTCTAGCTTCTTTGTTTTTGTTTTAATTTTTATTATAAAGATGTGGGGTACAATTCAGGGTTAGGTATACAAACATTGATCATGCAGGTAACCCTGTTGATGAGGTATGTCCCTCCCTCCCCTAGCAGTTTCCCTCAACTGCCAATCCCACCCCCCCAGCTTCTTGTATATATGAAATAAAGTTATAATAATGGTTTTAATGTCCTTGTCAACTAATTCTATCATCTATGCAATTTCCATGTCTGTTTTGAGTGATTGATTTTTTCTTCTCATTATAGATTATATCTTCCTGTTTCTTTGCATGTTTGCTGTTTTTTTATTAGATGCCAAAATTTAGACTTATTTTGTGGGGTATGGAATATATTTTTATTCTTATAAGCAGTTTTAAGCTTTGTTCTGGGATTTTGTTAACTTATTTGGAAACAATTTTCATCTTTCAGGTCAATGCTTTTAAGCTTTGTTAGATGGGACAAGAGCAGCTTTAAACTTTTTCTTTGACTCCATGTGCTTCATACTTCTTGCTAGTTTCCAATTCTGAGACAAGTCCTTCTTAGTAATCTACCCAATTCCTCATCATTAATAGTTTTTGACTATGATTGGGCATGAACAAGAATATGGTCTAAGATGTCCCTAATGACCCACACTATTATATAATCCTTTCCTCTTTGAGTGTGGCTGTGAACTGTGAATATGATAGGATGGTTATTACCATGATTAAGTTATGCTATGTGACATAACTGACATTAAGAAAGACTGGTAACCTTAGGTGAATCTGACCTAGCCTGATGAATCCTTAAAAAGGACCAGTCTCTTCTGACAAAAAATTTTGAAGCATGAGAAGGATTTAATATGAGAAAAATTATCCCTTGCTGGTTTTAAAGATGGAGAGGGAATTTGAAATCAGCCTCTAGAATGAAAGAAACCCTTGATGACAACCAGTGAGAAATGGTGCCTCAGTCTTACAACTGCAAAGATCTAAATTCTGCCAACAACTTGAATGAACTTGGGAGTAGATTCTGTTTCAGAACCTCCAGAAAGGAACCCAACTGATCCAATATCCTAACATCAACCTGAGACACTAAGCAGAGGACCCAGCTAGCCCATGTTTGAACTTCTGACTTAAAGAACTGTGAGCTAATCAATGTGTGCTTTTTAAAGCCACTAAGTCTATGGTAATCTGTTACACAACAATTAAGAATTAATATAAGGAACTATTGTTGGCCTTGTGTGACCTCTGAAAAATTTTTTTTCTATTATCCCTTTGGCTGAGTCTTTTCTTGGCCACAAGTTTTTCCTTCACATGCACATATTGATCAATACTTGGCGGAAGACTCAAGGAAGACCCTCTACAGATTTTTGGAGTTCTATCTTTGTCTCTCTTCTTTAGTGCTCTGACTTGAGAACTCTGGCCTCCTTGGATTCCAAACTCTGTCTAACTCAACTCAGGGAGGCTTCTAGGCTCTCTCTGAAATTCTTCTCCCTGCACCTTCAAATTTCTCTCTAGGTTGTGCATATGATCATTTGTTTCCTGTCTCTCAGAGATCACTGTCTTGTTGGTTGATGTCCAGTGTCTTGAAAACTATAGTTTCATATACATTGTCTGGTTTTTTTTTTTTTTTTTTTTTTAGTAATGTCATATAATTTTTAGTTGGGAGTGTTCTAGCTTTGTATTTTAAGAAATAAACATCCTGCTAAATATTTTTCTCTTTGGCTTCATGTGCATCATATTTCTCACTGGTTTCCACAATGTTTAGCATGATGTCTTATATATAGTAAGCACTCAATGAATTGTTGACTTTAATTTTTTAATTTGAGTTTTAAAAACTCACCATTTATTTTCAGGAAACTTTCTGAAATACTGTGGGTACAATGATTTGATTTCACATTAGTTTCCAAAAGTATCATTGAATAGCTACACCCAAGCCAGATAATTATAAAGTATGGATATATACATGTAAATAAAAATATATTCTATACTGTCTTAGCCTGGTTTGTGGACAGGCACTTTATTTAGAGGTGCGATTCCAGGAAGCAGGTGTGCACAAGAATTAGCGTGTAACAGGGAATGAGGAAGAGCCCCGATCTAAGCACAAATGGCTTTGTAGCAGATTGGTGCTCACTCCATCTGGGATCTTCTGTAAAGTGTGAAATGAGTCTCAGGACTGTATACTCATGGGCCAATGGAAGCTGCCCCATGTGTATTAAACTCCCTCACACTTTCTGGTTGTCCATGTGTGAATGAAGAGCATGTTCCTACTGATACAAAGAAGCTCTAAGAAAGGAAATGAGAAGTTGAATGGCCCCAGCCAAGGGGAGGCACTGTTCAATTGTATCTGTGTAACGTTAGTCAAAGTCAGAATGGACCTGGCTGCTGCAGCAGTGCCTGGAGTAAGAGGAGAAGCTAAAAGGATTTTGAAATGATATAAAGAGGTTGTCCAATACACATAACATTCTGCAAGTTATTTAACAATATAATCTATCACTAGTTTGTAACAGTCTTTTAAATTCACATCCACACAAATCTGAGTAGCCTCAAGCTGCAGAAGAAATCCCAGGAGGTAAAGAAACCAACCACTAAAGGAGAATGCACCCAAATCAGCAATAATATTCAAGACATATGATTTTTTAAGGAGTTACTATTAGAAGTTTGCTTCTAGCCAAAATGTAGTAATGGGGACCAGATTTATCCTTTTGCCAGAAACAACTAAAAAACAAGGCAAAATATGCAAAACATTTTCAGGATGTTAGATTTCAGGCAATGAAGAGAGTGATCCATGAGAGATAGGGAACAAATGTGGTGACTTTCACTATTGTCCCAGATTATTGCCTTGAGAGTTTCTGGCCTAAGATGTGGGAAAAGGGAAACCATGTAGAATATGGCAGACACTGTGATTAAAGATGAGACCAAGAGTCTTGAATACCAATGGAGCTAGAGTCCATAGGGCATTATTTGAGAGGAGGGAACTGCACAGAGATAGAACTTCAAATATCTGCAAAGGACCCCTCAAGTATTTAGCTAATTACTAAGCAGTGCATGTGTGCAAAGAAGCTACATAAGACTGGGAAAAGAACTACCTGAAAAGATTAGAAGAAACAGTACTTCATATTCACACAAAGGTAATAATAATGCCTCTTCTCAACAAACTGACTGCTAAGTCTTATAACTTATGGAATACTGTACCCAGAAATCTCTTGCCTCAGTAATGAGAAATAATTAACCCTAAATTAAACATGGTTCTTATCCCACCTAACGAATTTCTTTTTTTTTTCTTTTTTGAGTTGGAGTCTCACTCTGTCACCCAGACTGGAGTGCAGTGGCATGCTCCTGGTCACCGCAACCTCGACCTGCTGGACTCCAGCGATCCTTCCGCCTCAGCCTTCCAAGTAGCTGGAACTATAGGTGCGCGCTAACATGCCAGGCTAATTTTTGATTTATTGTAGAGACGAGGTCTTACCAAGTTGCCCGGGTGGATCTTGAACCCGTGGGCTCAGGCAATCCACTTGTCTCGGCCTCCCAAAGTGCTGGGATTGCAGGCTGAGCCACCGAGCCCAGCCACCTAACCAAGTTTGAAAGCCAGGATCAAATGGTTTCCAAGTCTATGTTCCAGAAAAAAACTTAAGTATATACTCACACACACAAACACACACACACATACACATACACAGGATGCCCAAAATATGTATCCATGTTTTAAGTATGATGTCTGTTCAAAAGATGATGTTAATCAAATCAATGCTAGTGTTGCCATGCAACAGGCAGGACAATTAAAGAAAATGGTGGAAGCACGGTTGACCAAACACCATACTGCACATCGCTACCATAATCTAATTCAACCTTGAAAAGTAATACATGGATAACATCTCATAAAGTGTGTGTGTGTGTGTGTGTGTATCTATATATATATATGTCTATATATATATATATATATGTCTATATATATATGTCTATATATATATATATGTCTATATGTATATATATATAGACATATATATATATATATATATATATATCTCAATACATAAACATCCTGCACTAAAAAAGATAAAATTCACAAGGTCTGGCATCTAACAAAAAAATTATTAGGCCGGGCTCGGCGGTTCAGCCTGTAATCCTAGCACTTTGGGAGGCCGAGGTGAGTGTATTACCTGAGCCCTAGGTTTTGAGACCAGCCCAGGCAACTTGGCGAGACCTCATGTCTGTAATAAATCAAAAGCTAGCCGAGCATGGTAGTGTGTGCCTGTAGTTCCAGCTACTTGGAAGCCTGAGGTGAAGGAGCGCTGGATCCCAGCAGATCGACCCTGGGGTGGCTGTGAGTGTGCCACTGCACTCCAGCCTGAGCAATGGAGTGAGTCTCTGACTCAAAAAATAAAAAATTATCAGGCATGCAAAGAAAAGGAAAGTTCAACTCACTCTGAGGAAAGAAAGAAAGCAGACAAGAACAATCAAACAGCTATTGTAACTATATTCCATATGATCGAAAAGTTAAGGAGAGATGTGGAAGATGAAAAAAGATTGGATTCATACTTCTATTGATAAAAACTACAATGTGTGAGGTGAGATGAGAAATATAATGAATGGGATTAATGGAAGTTTAGACTTTGCAGAAGAAAAGAATAGTGAACTTGAAGCCATAGCAATATAAATGAACCCAAATGAAGCAAAGAGAGTAAAATGATTGGAAAAAACTGAAGTGGACATCAGTGAGCTATGGGACAACTTAAAGCATTCTGATATGTAATCATAGTAGTGGAAGGAGAAGGAAGACAGAAAAATAAGGGCCTCAATTTAAAAAAATTGCATGAAACCTAGCAACATATGATTCTGAGAATATTTAAAACTCCTGGCTGGGCGTGGTGTCTCAGCCTGTAATGCCAGCACTTTGGGAGGCAGAGGCAAGAGGATTGCCTGAGCCTGGGGGTTCAAGACCAACCTGGGAAACTTGGTGAGACCTTTTCTCTACAATAAATCACAAAAACTAACTGGGTGTGGTGGTGTGCATCTGTAGTTCCAGCTACTTGGAAGGCTAAAGTGGAAGAATCGCCTAAACACAGCAGATCGAGGCTGTGGTGGCCATGAGCATGCCACTGCCCTACAGCCTCGGAGACAAGAGTGAGACTCCAACTCAAAATAAATAAATAATACCCCCAGTCACAAGAAATATGAAAAAATTAGACCAAAGAACATCATGAACTGCTCAAAACTAGGTATAGAGTAAAAATTTTAGAAGTAGCCATAAAAAAATGACATATTATGGATAGAGGAGCAAAACTATTTCAGCAGATTTTTCTTCAGAAACAATGCAGACAAGAAGGTAGTAAACCAACACCTTTAAAGTACTGAAAAAGCAAAACTAGCGATGTAGAATTCTATACCCAGTGAAACTATCTTTCAAAACTAAAAGCGAAACTCGTCTTCAAACACATACTTATGCAAAAATATTCAGTTGGGTGCAATGACTCACACCTGTAATCCCAGCACTTTGAGAGGTGGAGGCGAGAGGATTGCCTGAGCCAATGGGTTTGAGACCAGCCTGGACAACATGGAGAGACGTTGTCTCTATAATAAATCAAAAAAATTAGCTGGGTGTGGTGGTGTGCCCCTGTAGTTCCAGTTACTTGGAAGGCCGAAGCAGAAGAATTACCTGGGCTCATCAGGTCAAGGTTGCTGTGGCTGTGAGCATGTCCCTGCACTCCAGTCTGGGCAATAGAGTGAGACTATGACTCAGAAAAAAAAAAAGAAAAATTCATAGAAGCACTATTCACAATAGCCAAAAAGCTGAAAACAACCCAACTGTCCATAACAGATGAATGAATAAACAAATTGTGGCTTATGCATAAAGTAGAATATTATTCAACCATAAAAAGAAATAAGGTACTGATACAACAAGTATGAACCCCAAAAGCATTATGCTAAGTGAAAGAAGCCAGATACAGAAGGTCACATATTGTATGATTTAATTTATATGAAATATACAGAATAGGTAAGTTCATCAAGACAGAAAGCAGAGTGGGATGGAGGGAGGGAGGAACTGCTTAGCAAAGACATGGTTTTCTTTTGGGGCAGTGAAAATGTTTTGAAACTGGATAGAAGTGGTGACTGTGAAACATTGTAAATATACTAAAAAAATGTTTAATTTTATGCAATGTAAATCTTACCTCAATAAAAATGTATCAGTTGACCATGTACTCAATAAAATAAAGATGAAAATTCTCCCAGATTGTTATACATACTTAATGAAATTTTCATTAAAATTTCAGCAATTTGTAGATATAGATAAAATTGTTCTAGGTTGGGCACAGTGGTTCAAGCCTGTAATCCCAGCACTTTGGGAGGCCAAGGGGAGAAGATTGCCTGAGCCCGTGGGTTCGCAATCAGCCTGGTCTCTACAATAAATCAAAAAATTAGCCAGATGTGGTAGCACGTGCCGGTAGTTCTGGCTACTTGGAAGACTGAGGTGGAAAGATTGCCACAGCCCAGCAAGTCTCCAGTGGCGTGGCCGTGAGCATGCCACTGCACTCTAGCCCGGGCAATGGAGTGAGACTCCAACTCCAACTCCAAAAAAAAAAAAAAAAAAAGAAGGAAAAAAAAATCTAAAATTTATGTGGAAAAGGAATGGAACTAGAATAGCTAAAACAATTTTGAAAAAGAAGAAAGTAGAAGAGCCAGTCTATCTGATTTGAAGATTTATTATATATTTATTATACAGCTACAATTATCAAGGATTTTATATTGGTAAGAAGGTAGAATCATAGATCAATGGAAGTGAATGGAGAACCAGAACCCTGAAATATGATCAAAATAGGCCAAAAAATCCCCCCCAAAACTTTGACTTAAATTTCATGTTTTACACAAATGTCACCTCAAAATGGATTATGAACTTAAGTGTAAAATGTAAACTCATAAAACTTTTAGAAAAAAATCCAGGAGAAAATATTCAGGATAAAGGGTAGGTGAAGAGTTCTTAGATTTGACATCCAAAGTATAATTTATAAACAACAACAAATAAAAAACCCTGATAAATTGGACTTTACCAAAATTAAACGTTTGCTCTGGAAAAGATCCTGTTAAGAGGATGGAAAGACAAACTACAGACTAAGAAAAAAACTTTGCAAACCATATATCCCAAAAAGGACTAGTAATTAGTAACTAGTCACCGGGCATGGTGACTCATGCCTGCAATCCCAGCACTTTGGGAGGTGGAGGCGAGAGGATTGCCTGAGCCCCCGGGCTCTAGACCAGCCTAGGCAACATGGTGAGACCTCTACTCTACAATAAATCAAAAACATAAGCTGGGAGTGGTGGTACATGCCTATAGTTCCAGGCTGAAGCAGAAGGATCACATGAGTCCAGCAGGACAAGGCTACGGTGACTGTGAGCATGTCATTGCACTCCAGCCCAGGTGACAAAGTGAGACTCTGACTTAAAAAAAAGAAAAAATCCTTTACAAAATGGACAAAAGACATGAACAGACACTTTACCAAAGAGGACATACAGATGAAAAATGAGCACATGAAATGACATTCAACATCATTTAACTATTGGGGTAATGCAAACAAAGTCTTAATGTGCTATCACTACACATCATCAGAATGGCTTAAAAATAAAAAAGTGAAAAGTAATAGCAATAACACCAAATACTGGCTGGTTGTGGAGAAGCTGGATTACTCA
Organism: Carlito syrichta; assembly: GCF_000164805.1. NCBI lineage: Eukaryota > Metazoa > Chordata > Mammalia > Primates > Tarsiidae > Carlito > Carlito syrichta. Next base: position 246,132 of record NW_007248684.1, read on the forward strand.
TGCATTGCTAGTGGGAATGTTAAATGGTACAGCCACTCTGTACAACTGTACATAATTACCATACGGCCACCACGCAATTTTACTCCTGGGCATGTTGAAACATATATATGAGTGTTTATAGTAGCTTTATTCATAATAGCTTAAACAATCCAGCTATCCTTCAGTGGGTGGACTAATGGTAAAACAAACTGCAGCACCTCTATCCTGTGGAATACTACTTAGCCATAAAAAGGAATGGATTATTAATATAATGTGACAACTTGAATGAGTCTACAGAGAATTAGGCTATATGAAAAAAGTCAATCCCCAAAAGTTACATACTGTATTCTTCCACTTATATAACATCCTTTAAATGACAAAGGCTCAATGGTTGCCAAGGGTTAGTGGGCTAGTGTGGAGAGTGGGAGGAGGAGAAACAGCTTTGGCTACAAAAGGAAAACAAGAGGAATCGTGATAAAGAAAATATTATCAATGCCAGTATCCTGGCGTGATACAATACTATGGTTTGTTAAGATGTTACCACTGGGGACACTGGGTAAAGGATACATGAAATTTCTCTGTATTATTTCTTACAAGTGCATGTGACTCTACTATTATATAAAAATAAAAGGTTTACTTTTTACAAAAATTTAAAGGAAGGCAAAATCAAGACTTTAAAGAGTTTATCATTGTGAGAAACAAACTCACCTGTCCAAAATCAAATAACGGACACAGAGACGTGGAGTGCAGCAGAAGCAAGACTTGAATGATGGTCTTGTAAGATTGGGTGTCTGGTGGGCAGGCACACCCAAGCAGGAAGAATCAGTACTTTATCTCTAAAATACAGGTCCCTCTCCGGGTTCCTCATTGGAGGGATACTCCAGAAGTTACAGGTCTCCCAACGGATGCCTATGTGACATATTTTGATTGGCTTACGGAATCATTGCATTTGTATGTCCTATTTGCTGATTGGCTTACAGAATTACCATTCTGATTGGATCCCACCAAAAGTTTAAATATGAAGCCCACCAAAGTAAAAAGTCCATGAAAAGGAAGCCAAAGAAGCAGGAAGTGAATCAACAAAAGAGAAGCATAAAGCATTTAGACACCATCTTGAGAACCCAAGATAAGCCAGGCTCCAATTTAAAAACAAATCACCATTCTTATTTCTCACAATCATGAACAATTCTCTCCAAATTTATCAATAGGTTCATTGCAATACCAATCAAAACAAGAGCAGGTGTTTTTGTAGAAATTGACAAATCAATTCAAAAATTCATATAAAATGCAAAGGAAAAATGTCAGGCAAAAAGAAAATGTCTTCACTGGGGAATTCTATCAAACATTTAATATAGAAATAATACTGGTTCTACATAAATTTTTCCAAAAAATGGAAAAGAAAGGAATACTTTTCAACTCATTCTATGAGTTGAGCATTACTCTGATACAAAAACCTGAAATAGATGTTTATTTAAAGGAAAAGAAACTACATATAAATATCCTCATGAGCATGCATGCAAAATTTCTTAACACAATTTTAGAAAAATAAATTCAATAATTTATAAAATGATAGCACATCATGATCAAATAGAGTTTAGCTCAGGAGTACAAAGTGGGTTTAACATTCAAAAAATCAATCAATGTCACTAGCATGTTAAAGAAAAAAGATAATTTCGATAGATTTAGTAAAAGAACTTGACAAACTCCAAAATTCCTGATTAAATACTTCCAGCAAAGTAAAAGTAGAAGGGAGCACCCAGAAAAAACCCCACAGTTAACTCACGCTTAAAAATGAGAGACTGAATGCTTTCCCTCTAAGATTAGGAAAAGACTAGGATGTACACCCTCTCACCATTTCTGTTCAGCATTGTACTGCAGGGTGTACAGATGGCAAATAAGCACATGAAAGGATGCTCGACATGAATAGTTTAGAGAAATGCAAATTGAAGGCTTAACTAGATATCTCTATACATCTAATAGAGCGTCTAAAATTACATCATAAGTGTTGGTGAGAATGTGGAGCTCCTGGCACACTGCTGGCAGGAATGTAAACTGGTACTACCACCTTGGAAAATAATTTAGTAGGTTTTTTTTTTTTTTGAGTTGGAGTTTCACTCTTGTCACCCAGGCTGGAGTGAGGTGGCACGCTCACAGCCACCATAGCCTCGACCTGCTAGGCTCCGGTGTTCCTCCCCTCAGCCTTCCAAGTAGCAGGAACTACAGAAGCACAACACCACGCCTGGCTAGTTTTTTTGTGTGTGATTTATTGTAGAGACGAGGTCTCACTAAGTTGCCCAGGCTGGTCGCGGACCTCCGTGTTCTGGCTATCCTCTTCTTGGCCTCCCGAAGTGCTGGGGTTACAGGCTGAGCTCTTAAAAAGTTCAACAAACACCCTCACAGCTAGTCTACTCCTAGGTATTTACCCAAGAGAATTAAAAGTGCATTTCCTTACAAAGACTTGCATACAGCTTTATTTACAAGAGCGAAAAACTGGAAACAATCCACATTTCCATTTACAGGTAAATGAATGAATAAATTGTAATATATCCAAAAGGATTGCACCATGAATATATGCATTAAAATGGATGAATCTCAAAATAAATGTAGTGAGTGATAAAAAGCCAGAAATACAAGCATATAGACTATATGATTCAATTTACATAAATTTCCAAAGAATACAGTTGTATCTGTACCAACAGAAGGTAGATGAGTTTTGTTTACTGTGTATCAATTATATTTTAATAAAGTTGTAAAAAAAAACCTACACAATTTATGGAAAATAAATTGTATTTAGGGATAAATTCATAGCCTTAGGTTTATAAAGAAGGGTGTAAAACATTTGTATAAAAAATTAAATCAAGAACAAAAGTTATCAAAAACTGGAGGGAGAAAAATATGAATTTAAAATAAAAACAAATCACAAGCAGCAATCAATAGGATTTTGTAATACAATTCGTGAGTCAGCTCTAAACAAATTACAATATGTAAACATGATTACATATAATGAATGGAGACTAAAGTATACAGTAGAGGATATAGGCAGAAGCTTTATAAAATTATAGGAGAATATTATGTACAAGCATATACTAAGAAATTAGAAAAATATTTTTTTAAAGTGAAAAATTGAGTGGTCCCATATCTGAGGAGAAAATCATAAAAGTTATGAAAATATTAAATTAAATAATATAAGCATCTGGGGACAGAAGTCTTATCAGTGAATTCTTTTTAAATTTTAAGATAGAGATAACTGTATGTTATTTTAAAAGTTTCAGAGTTCAGTAGACACATTAAAAAACTAAGCAAAAATTTAATCTCTTAGGCACTAGGCTGGCATTGTTCTAAACTTCTGGACATACTCGTATATTAGCTCACTTAATCTTCTAAAACCCTTTTCAGGTAGTTACTATTTGTATTGTATATTACAATCAAGAAAACTAAGACACAGAGAACTTAGGTAACCTGCCTAACATCACCCAGCTAGTAAAGTGGTGAATCTTGGATTCAAACCTATTCAATCTGGCTCTAGAGTCTATACCCTTAACCACCCCACACTAAAAATGGAAAGCTGCTTTAGTTGTTTTTGTGGAAATAGCATTTCATTCCATAATTAATAAAAATTGTGTGGAAAGGAAAATGATATCCAACATCACTTATAAATGAACATGCAAATATCTTAAATAAAATATCATTAACTCAAATCCAACAGTATATTAAAAGGATAACTAAATAAGTAATTTCATTGCTATCACATCAATAAGAAATGGTTAAATATTTAGAATCAATTATATATTGCATCTTTACGTATGTAATCTTCACATTAAATGCCAACAGTACATTAGATAAATTTTACTCATTTCTTATAAAAGTGCTTCAAAAATTAGCAATATATGAAATTTTTTAGCAAGACAGAGAAAATCTATTTCAAATTAATAGCTAACATCATTCTTAACAGTGAAAGATAAAAGATAGCCTATTAAATCTCAAGTGAAGCAAGGATGGGTAGTGTCACTATTATTATTTGATATCATTTAGGAGAATATATGGCAAAGATAATAAGATGTGTAACAAAAATAGGAAGTAGTCCTACCAGACAGGATAAGATTACTGGATAGAATAATTCTTATTTTCAGATGATAAGAGCGTCTACCTAGAAAAGCCAAGAGAATAATTTTTAAAGATCATTTTAGAATTAATTAATTCAGAAAAGTTATGGGTATAAAAATATATAGACATCAACAACTTTCTAGTAAATTAGCAACAACCTCTTGGAAAACATAATCGAAGAAATCACTCGAATAATAATAATAAAAATCTGTTAAAAGACCAGGAATAACGTTAGGTTGAAACCTGGAGTAACTCTTTAAAGAACACTACAAAATCAGCAAGACAGAAAAATGAATACATGGAGAAAAAGATGTCTTTTCCTAAACTTAATTGCAAACTAAACATAATATGAATAAAAAATCCCAATGAAATTTGAAGAGAAAATATAACAAAATGATTCTGAAATATCTGGAAGTATAAATAATTGAAAATGATTTTAAAATGTTGAAAAATTTAATGAGCAAGTTCTCCCCCTTTCCAGATCCTAAAATTATACCAGTTAAAGCAGTGTGGTAGTAACATAAGAATAAATTACAGATCTATGAAACAAAGAATGGGTTCATGTGGATATGTGTATATGTGTGTGTGTTTTGTGTGTCTATAAAGGCAACACTAAACTTTAGTAAGGGAATTTCAGTTTGGCTGGTGCTAATGAAGTGACAAGATTTAAATTTACTCTTTCACCTTAAACACTGACAATTTAGAAGACTTATGAAACAATGGTATTCAGATATTTGTCAATAAGCAGGAAAGGACTGTGATTTCTGAAAAAAAGGAAAAAGTGAGATGAGTCCTATGATTGCCCCAGATTACTGTCTACAGGCAGTTTCCATGCCTCAGTCAAGGGAGGGGTAATCCAAAAGGTGGTCTTGCTAAGTCAAAAAGATCAAGACTGGAGTTCAGGAAGACCGAAGAGTCTGGAATTTATGGAACAGTGTCTTGAAAAGGAGAAAACTGCACAAACAGGCAGCTCTGGTTATCTGCTGAGGAGTCAACTCTAGTCTTCTAATGGGCAAGAAAGAATTATCCAACTTTGAGAACAGAACCACTGGAAAGCAGTAGGCCAAACAATTTTCAGAGCTCATCAAAAGTTGGAAATAATTTGTATTCCCTTCAGATTGAGTTGAAAGATGTCGTGATAGGTGAAGGAAATCGGGTAGAGTCCTCAGGAGGTTATTGCTTTCCTTTGTAGGAAGGTTAAATTCACCATAGGCTAAAGACTATTCTAGATCTGGCTGCAACTGACTCCAAAAGGAGTACAAAAAAATTCAGCACTCAACAAAGTAAAATTCAAAATATCCAGCATCCAATCAAAACTTCACAGGCATGCATACAGGCAAGATATAACCCATAGCTAGGAGAAAATTTAATAAATATAAAGGAAGCCAGAAATGAGAGTGATGATGGAATTAAGAAACAAGAGTATTAAAACAGCTAATGTAAATATGTTAAAGAAGGCAGAGGAAAACATGAACTGATGAGGAAAGAGAAAAATATTAAAAATATCAAAAATACACTGTATAAGATTCATAGCAGATTAGACATTGCAGAACAAAAGATTAGTAAATACGAAACACAGAAAAAAATGATTAATTGAACTTGACCAAAATTCATAATTTTGTCCTTCAAAAGAAATGGTTAAAAAAAGTTTAAAAGACAACATACAGACTGGAAGAAAAAAAATCACATATCCAACAAAGAACTTATATCTAGAATAGATGAAGAACTTTTAAAACTGAACATTAAGAAAACCAACAACCCAATTTAAAAAATGAACCAAAGACTTGAAGAGACACTTCACTAAAGATGATATTAGAGCTGGGCGTGGTAGCTCATGCCTATAATCCCAGCACTTTGTGAGGCTGAGGTAAGAGGATTGACTGAGCCCACGGGTTTAAGACCAGCCTGGGCAACTTGGCAAGACCTCATCTCTACAATAAATTCCCCCCAAAAATTAACTGGGCATGGTGGTTCATGCCTGCAATTCCAGCTGCTTGGAAGGCAGGTTGAGGCTGCAGTGACCCTGAGCGTGCCACTGCATACCGGACTGGCTGACAGAGTGAGACTTCAATAAAAAAAAAAGAGGTGATATTCGAGTGGTAAGTAAACACATGAAAAAGAGTTCAACATCATTTGCCATTAAGGAAATGCAAATTGACGCCACATATGCCACCATTACACATCCATTAGAATGGCTAAAAGAAATTTAAAAGAATACCAAGTGCTGGTTAGGATGCAGAGCAACCGGTGAAAATGCAAAATACTACAGCCACTTTGGAAAACCATTTGGGAGTTTCTTATAAAGCTAGACATACCATATGAAGCAGCAGTCCCATGGCTAGGTACATGCCCAAGAGCAATGAAAACATAAGTTCATATAGACTTGTACTCAAATATTCCTAATAACTTCATTAATGGTATTCCAACACTGGGAAGAATCCAAATGTCAATCAATTGGTGAACGGGTAAACAAACATACATTCATGCAATTGACTATTACTCACTAATAAAAGGGTTGATACATGCAACCACATGTATGAATATCAAAAGCATTATTTTAAGTGAAGGAAGACAGACAAGAGAAGTCTGTACGATCTGTTCATATGGCATTCTAAAAAAGGCAAAACTATAGTAACAGAAAGCAGATCAGTGGATGCCAGGGGTGTGGGTAGAGGTTTGATTGCAAAGGGGCACATGAAAGGCTTTTGGGATGTTGCAGATGTTTTAAATCATGATGGAGGTGACATTTACATGGCTATATATTTGCCAATATTCATCTAATTTTACACTTAGTATTGGTGAATTTTATTCTATGTAAATTAGACCTCATTTAAGCTGATTAAAAAAAAAAAATCAACGAGCGTCTCCTGATGTGATGTCTCAGCAAGGGAACAGCACCTGTGTAGTTTTTCTGACAAAATATTTAATGATGATATGTTCTCTTTTTTTTTTTGAGTTGGAATCTCATTCCGTCCCCCAGGCTGGAGTGCAGTGACATGTTCACGGCCACCCAGCATCGACCCTCTGGGCTCCGGTGATCCTCCTGCCTCAGCCTTCCAAGTAGCCAGAACTACAGATGCGAGCTACCATGCTAGGCTAATTTTTTGATTTATTGTAGAGAGGAGGTCTCACCATGTTGCTCGGGCTGGTCTCAAACCCACAAGTCCACTCGCCTCGGCCTCCCAAAGTGCTGGGACTACAGGCTGAGTCACCGAGCCCGGCTGAAGATATGTTCTTGAATAAGTTCTCAGTCTAACCAAACTGTGAGACATCCTACATGAAAACTGGCCTGAAATATTAAAAACAAAAACCAAAAAACTGTCATTGTAATGAAGGAGAAAAAAAAGACTAAAAGACTACAATAACAAAATATAATGTGTAATCCTTGATTGAATTCTGTCTGGAAAAGCGGCATAATTGGTACAATTGAAGAAATTTGCATACAGACTGGTTATTATCCAAGTATTTTGTTTATTTAAGAATGCCCTTGTTTTGAGGAGATACATTCATTGTTTTGAATATTTGAATATTTCTGGGAAGTTGAAGTGTCAAAATGCCTGCATCTATTAAGCAGTTTAGGAATATAAAACAAAACAAATACAGATAGATGGAAAGATAGTGATGGATTGACCAATTGATCGATCAACAAACAATAGATAAAAAAGAGTTAAAGGAGATGTGCCAAAATATTAACAACTGGCAAAGGATATATGAGTTTTAGGAATATTATTCTTTTAATTTTTCTGTAATTTTGAAATTTTTCAAAATAAAAAGTTGGGAAAACCACAAATCTGTATGAATTTAAAGAAGGGAAAAAGGTAGGATCATACATCCATAAATAAAAGCACTGAAAATACATCTTGTTTTCATTTTGTACTTTCATTTTAAATCTTAGTTGTGGAATTTAGAGTAATTATTATTTATTCATTCATTTATTTTTGAGTCGGATTCTTACTCTGTCACCCAGGCTGAAGGGCAGTGGCACCAGCAGGGCTCGCTGCAGCCTCAACCTCTCGAGTAGCTGGGACTACAGGGTTTAAAAAATTTTGTAATTTTTTTGTGAAAACAGGATCTTTCTATGTTGCCCAGGTTGGTCTCAAACTCCTAAGATAAAGCAATCCTTCTGCCTCAGCCTCCCAAAGTGCTGGTATTATAGGCATGAGCTGACATGCCCAGATAGAGTAATTATTTTAGAAGACAACTTTTTAGTTGAAAAGAAATAATTATACATGCTTATCGCAGAGATCGCAAGAGAAAGGCTATGATGTAAGTTACAAATTTAATCTTCTAAACGATTTTTATAATTTAGATGCTTGATGCTGAGAAAGTTGACCATTCAAACACGACTGAATTTTTCCACAACCTTTTCATATTATATAGACATTACGTAAAAAACTTGTTTTGAACCAATGTCCAATATGCATGTCTAAGTACTCACTGATGCATTTCAAATAAATGCTGGATATTATTTTTTAAAAAGTTGGTAAATAACAAGTATTAGATTGATCTTGGCTTAAGACTTTAAGATAGCTTATTGCATGTTTGAAATGAAAATTTAAAAAAATGATGCATATTCAGTCACATTGTTCTCACTAGAAATATTAATAAACATTTAGAGAGCAAAAGTATCTTTGTAATATTAGCAAATAAAACAAGAATTTTAGGCCAGAAACTGTGTGGTTCATACCTGTACTCTCAGCACTTTGGGAGGTAGAGAGGATTTGTGTGATCCCAGGAATTTGAGACCAGCCTGAGCAACATAGTGAGACCTCGTTTCTACAAAAAGTCAAAAAATTAGTCAGCGTGGCGGTGCACGTCTGTAGTTCCAGTTCTTTGGGAGGCTGAGGCGGAAGGATTGCCTGAGCCAGGAGGTCGAGACTGAGGTGAGCCATGATTGTGCCACACTGTACTCCAGCCTGGGCAGCAGAGTGAGACTCTGACTCAAAAAAACCCAAAAACCAAAAACCAAAAACAAAAAAATCAACCTAAAACAAAACAAAAACACACAAAAAACCTCCAAAAATTATAAAATAAGAAATTAATGTAAACACATTCAGTGGGGGAAAACACACATTACTCAATACATTGAATAGGAACACAACTATTCAGAAAATAAACCTATATAAGCCGCCTGAATATTAATTATAAAAAATTCATGGTCAAAATTCAAGCCATCAAAATTGAACATTTGTTGACTAAGTATACTCTAATGAAAAAAACCATTGCAAGTATAAAGGAAATAGCAGGCAACAGAAAACAATTTAATAATGAAATTAAAACTTCAGAACATCAAAAACATAAAATTAGCAAATATTTTAAACAAATAAGACAAATGATGAATTATCATGTAAAAATTATATCATACACACTTGATAAAAAATATTCTATGGCTAATGAAAAATAAGTAAAAACACAGACACAGAACAGAGAAAAATGGTCAACAAGCTTAAAATTGTACTTAACATTAAGTGTAATCAAAGGAAAGTGAGTAAAATACTATAATAAGGTCCAGTTTTCATGAAATCGATGCAATGAACTTTAAAAAGTAGTAATTTATTGCTGAGGAAAATGGGGGAATCTGTACCCTCTCTTACTTCTGGTGGGAATGGAAATTGGTACAACCTTTATGAATAGCAATTGGGGAACATCTATTTAGAATCTTAAAATATCCATCCCCTAGCCAGGCAATCTAAGGAAATAGTCAGAGATGCTGACCAAGATTTATGCTCTAAATTAATCTTTGTAACATTATGTAAAATAGTGAAGATATGGAAATAGCAGAAATGTCCTACAATTAGAGGCTGGTTAAATCCATTTCAATACATACAAGGAAGCAATTTGATGCAGCCATTAAGAAGGTGCTTATGAAGCATTTTGCAATGACATGAGGAATTACTTAAGATACAAACACTAAGGGGAAAGAGAGAGTTCAAAATTCTATATCAAGAAAATTTCAACTATTTAAAAATATGAGCTGAGAAAAGGGCTCGTAGGAAATAGTTCAAAATATTCATAGTAGGTATCTCTGAGTAATAGGATTTTACCTGATTTTCATTTTCCCTTTACACTTTCATACATTTTCTTCAGAATATATGTTTTACCAATATTTGGAACATTGAGAACATTATTAATATGAATGAGGTGTGGTCTCGACTGGGGAAGGGAAGACCTGTACTTAAATCTTGATGTTGGGTCATCAAGCTGATCCTGGGATCAGCTTGTCCAACTTGCCCAGTTCAGGATTTCCTCCTGTGATACTTCTGTCCAATGTCCCTCATCTGCAGCAACACTTCCAGCACAGAGATAAGTGCACAGGTAATTTGAGGTAACCCATTTACTATAGAGATGATTCTTTATTTTGAGTTGGAGTCTCACTCTTGTCACCCAGGCTGGAGTGCAGTGGCACGCTCACAGCCACCGCAGCCTCGACCTGCCAGGCTTAGGCGATCCTTCCGCCTCAGCCTTCCAAGTAGCTGGAACTACAGGCGCGCGCTACCACGCCCGGCTCATTTTTGATTTATTGTAGAGATGAGGTCTCGCCAAGTTGCCCAGGCGGGTCTCGAACCTGCGGGCTCAGGCAATCCACTCCCCTCAGTCTCCCAAAGGCGCGGGATTACAGGCTGAGCCACTGAGCCCGGCTATAAGTTCTTTTCTATTGAGCTGAAACTGAAGTCTTTTTTTTTTTTTTTAATGTATTTTAAAGATGTGGGGTACAATTCAGGGTTAGGTATACAAATGTTCATTATGCAGGTACCCTCATTGATGAAGTGTGCCCCTCCTCCCCTGGCAGATTCCCACTCCTGCCAATCCCGCCTCCCCCTAACCCCCATGGCAGGTTCCCGCTACTGCCAATCCTTTTTTTATAGTATTACGATAATTGTTCAAGATCCACATATGAGTGAGAACACATGAGATACTCAGTTCTTTGTTTCTGTGACAGATCACTGAGTATTATAGACCCTAAGTCCATCCAAGTTGATGTGAAATTCATAATTTTGTCCTTCTTTATGGCTGTGAAATATTCCATCATGTGTATGTACCACATTTTAAAAAATTCAGTCCTCTTTCGATGGGAAGCATGGTCAGTTCCATGTTTTTGCTATTGTGAACAATGCAGCAATAAACATATGTGTGCAGGTTCTTTTTCATAGAGTGATTTGAGTTCTTCTGGGGATATTCCCAGTAAAATCTTCTAAATGTAATCTAGCTTCCCCTCATTGCTCTTGGGCCAGCAAAGCGTGAATGTATCTCTTACCTTTCATAGCCAAAGAACATATAAGTCCCCACCTCAACTACTCTTCTTGTTTCATAGTCACTCTAGCCCTGCTACTCAAAGCGTGCTCTGTAGACCAACAGCATCAACAACCTCCCAGGGGCTTGTAGGAATGTAGACTCTCAGGCTCCACCCAAGACTTTCTGCATGGAATCTGCATTTCAACAAAATTTCAACAAAATCCTCAGATGGTTTATGTGCACATTAGAATTTAAGAAATCCTGGCAGTGAGGAGGACACATTCTCATTTGCCAGCATTTTTTCATTTGACGAGTGCTCTACAGACAGAAAAATCTTCCAATATTCTGTGGTATACAAGGCTATTGTTAGAGCTTCTGATCTGTTCATTCATTATGAAAACCAATATTTATGGAACTTATTGCTTTATGCAAGCCACCGTTGTCAGGCACTGTTAAGTGGACTACAAGTGTGAAAAAATTCAACCACCACAAAAGTCTAAGAGTTTCAGTCCCCAGTGGAAGAGTTGTCATAAGACATGTCATGAATCGGCAAAAGGATTATATAGACAATGAGACTCAGAGGAGAAAGAGATCATCTGAGAACAGGGTGATTACAGAGGAGTGGACCTGTATCTGGGCTTGTAAGGATTAAATGCTCATGGTGGGGCAAAGCCGTGGACAGCGCACCCCTGGATATGATCTCGGTGGATTTGAGAGGCCATGAGTTCTCAAACAGGAGCATCGTCATGACTGGGAGGGTCTGTTAAAACACGAATCGCTGAGTTTTTGAGATTTGAGTTTCTCATCCAGTAGGTCTGGAGTGAGACCTGGGAAAGTTCATTGCTAACAAGTTCTTAAGTGCTGCTGATACTGCTGGTCTGGGGAATCACATTTGGAGAACCACTGATTTTGAGGAAATAGCATAGGTCTTGGAGCCAGTTTTGGTTCTACCACTTATTTAGGTGACAAGGAATTTTTTTCTTTGTGAGGTTTCTCTTTAAGAAATGGATAATTATAGGAACCATCTTACAGGTTTTTGAGGCAAGTAGAATAAATAAAGGTATATGAAACCCCCTACTACCCTACTACACTGCCTGGTACATTGCTTGTGCTCCATAGTTTAACTTAGCATCCACTCCTGTGAGAAATGAACTCACCTTTCCAAAATCAAAGGATAGACACAGAGAGACATGGAGTGCAGCAGAAGTGACTTTAATGGTGGTCTTGTAAGATCGGGCATCTGGTGGGCAGGCACACCAAAGCAGGAAGAATCAGCACTTTTATTCGTAAAATGCATGTCCTTCTCCTGGCTCCTCAGTGGAGGAATACTTGCAGGAGTTACAGGCTTTGCCGTAGGATGCCTACATGTTACATGTTGATTGGTTTTACAGAATTATCTCATTTACATGGCCCATTTGCCAGTTGGCTTACAGGATTACTATTCTGATTGGATTCTGCCAAAAGTTTAAAAATGTAGCCCACCAATGTAAAAAGCCCATAAAAAGGAAGCACAGAGAAGTAGGAAGTTACTCAGCAAAGGCGTTTAAACATGGCTCAGGGTTCATTTTGAAAATTAATCATTCTATTTCTTATATCCCCTCTCCACCGAGATTCCACTTGGCAGCTTTAGTTGCAACATCTTTGGGAGTGAATACATGCTTTCCTTGGTGTGAAGGTCACTTGAGAGTAGGCACAGGGCCCTTTTGGAGAGCCTGGGATGAGCCTTCCAAATTATCGGCCCCTACCAAACAGTGTCTTTTATGGGGCTGTGTTGGTCCATCTTTTATTCTGATGACAATTCATATTGCCTGGCAGTGAGACCAGCACAATTCCAGGTATACTACCTAAAAAGATGGTTTGAGAAATGAAATTTAAAATTTACATTCTACCAGTGAAAGATAAAACTCTGTTTCTAATTTATCAGGACTGAGAATCCTAAGGTGACTTCCTTAAACTTACTTTCTTAAATTTTAAGTTAGTTTTTAGAGATAGGGTCTTGTTATATTGCCCAGGCTGAACTTGAACTTCTGGACTCAAGCAATCTGCCTGGCTCAGCCTCCCGAGTAGCCAGGACTACAGGCATGAGTCACCATACTCTGCTGACATTTTGTTATCAAGAAATTCAAGCAAGCCTATGTATTTGGAAGGCCATGGAAATGGACCTTTCGCCTTTCTCTGTCTAATAGGGATCTTCTCATTTAAACACCATGAACAAAATGACTTGACAACTGAATATATTCCCGCATCACAACATCTTTGGGAACTTTTATAAACCTTAAAACATTGAGGGATCCCTCAGGTGCTTTTCTTCATTTCACTTTTAGTGTTCACAGGAACAGAATCCATTAAAACAGACCTTTCTATGTGATACCCAGACTGAAATGGAAAACTGACTGATTCTCCTTGTGCCACCATTAGTCCTTGAATCCTTCCTGGGAATTTATTCGATTATAACTAGTAGCTAATTAATCACACAGCAAACTATTGAATATTAAGACACAGAACAAGTCCATTTTGGTTGACATGGAGGAAATAAAAGGTCATTCTGGAGCGGGAATCATTGTTAAGTTGAGTTTGGTACATTTAGGGGGCCATCTTCAGGATGGCGGGCACCAAGGGAAGGCCATCAGGCAGGAGAGTGAGCTAAAAAGGAGGACCAAGTTTTCCCACTCTGCAGTTTCATTTGAGATTCAAAACTAGACGTAGGGCCTGTTCTTGTTTATTTACTCTCTCAATAACTGAACTTTAACAGGGAAAACATGTCACCTCCTAGATTATGTGTCTTTACTGGCTCCACTGGTTGCCTTCTGGATCAAATTTAATCTGCCTATTTCAAGAGCAGCCAGTATTCCTTCACTCCAGTGGTACATTGTATAAATAGCCATCATGGGCAATTAGTGTCTCTGATTTTCTTCTTTCTAAATAATGTGGCTGAGGGTTGTTTAATATATTTCAGTTTTTCTCTCCTCAAATTATGTCAAGTAAATGATGTTTTCTTATGCCTTGCAAAGTTCATGCATATATTACTTCAACCATGATTAAAAAGGATAAGGCAATTTTTTTTTAAAGGATGTGAACCAGCCACTCACTAACATTTTATGACCATAAGACTGTTTTTGTCAGAAATTTTCTTAGGAAAAAAATTCTATTTTTTAAAGTGACGACATTTTAATTTTTGTGTAGTGAATATTAAGTTACTGTATGACATTAAATGTTGCTTATTATTCTTGTCTTTCTTGCCCACCCACACAACCAATGTCACACACATTTGCTGCCCTGGATCACTTTAAGAGAGCCATAAATCTGCACTGTCATAGCCCCAATAGTAAAACAAAATTCTGTCTGAAAATCAAGGGAGAGCACACTCTCAACTTGTTGGTGGTCTTAGCATTCCATACTATTGGGTTCTCAAAGAGTTAACAATTTCTTAGGCTAAATGACTGAGGCAAAGACTAACTGAGCAGGAGGGGAGGGGCAGACATTCACCTAAGAGTATGGCCACCAGAGTACATTCACCAGAGTACAGTCACAGTGACCTCATCCATGAGTTTGCTAAGATATCTAGGAACAAGCTCAGCAGTGATGCGCAGGCCCTTCTTTTCCAGTCCACGCTCCTTCAGACTTCTTCTTTGGGCAGTATGATGCTCTAATTTCATTATTTTCTCCTACATCTTACTATATTCGATTTCACAATCACTGCAGGGTCGGGGGCTGCCACTGGCCTAAAGAAGATAAAAGGAGCCGGGCTCGGTGGCTCAGCATGTAATCCCGCGCCTTTGGGAGGCTGAGGCGAGTGGATTGCCTGAGCCCGTGGGTTCAAGACCTGCCTGGGCAACTTGGCGAGACCTCATATCTACAATAAATCAAAAAATTAGCCGGGCGTGTAGTGTGCACCTGTAGTTCCGGCTACTTGGAAGGCTGAGGCGGAAGGATCGCCGGAGCCCAGCAGGTCGAGGCTGCGGTGGCCGGGAGCGGCCACTGCACTCCAGTCTGGGCGACAGAGTGAGACTCCAACTCAAAAAAAAAAAAAAAAAAAAAAAGAAGAAGATAAAAGGGCTCAAATTTTGTCCCAAATTGGTGATCTCCAAAGACCATGCCTGCAGACACCTCAGCTACATTGTCAGCACCCCAAGCCACCACCTACGCTGGTGCCCATAGGCCTCTTGGGGCTGCTGTTTCTACTCACTGTCTGTCTGCTCCCCAGGTTCCTTAACTTTATCTGATCACAGAAACTTCAGTTGAGCCAAAGATAATCCAGGCTTTTTCCAACCTAAACCCCAAAGAATCAGCTCAGCTCAGTTCAAAACTCTGTCCTCCAGAGAGCTAGAGTAGAAGAAGGCAAGCTAAGGCCCATCGGTGCAGAAGAGCATCTGTGAGGAAGAGTTGAGTATGAAGAGAATGGGTTGAACTGGTGGAGCAGAAGCTTTTGGTGCCCATCAAAGAAACCTCTGCTCTCACCAGTCCTAGGCACCCTGGCCTAATGACTTCCTACTTCAAGTGCATGGAACTCTCTCTGAGGGCTTTCTCTGGCCACCAGAGTAAGCTAGACTTGTACACAGGGCATGCCAGAAATAGTGGGTAATTAAAGGGTCTAGAAATAGCCCTTAACCAGTGACTGGAAGAAGCTGGTGGATAGTACCCCAACCTCCTTACTTCCTCAGGCAGGAAAACTGTGAGATGTGCTCTACATAGTCTCCAGAGATCCCCAGTGAGATCTTTGAACCAGTTTGTGCCTCAGTTGCCCACAGCAGTCATCTTCTCATTGGCTCACTCTGTACTGGTTTCCTTTCCTTCCCCATCTCCCTTACTGCCGCTCATACTATTGCTTCCTGGCACTGCTCTTCAGAACCCTGTCCCAGGGTTTGCTTCTGAGGGGACCCAATCCAAGAGCTAGAACAAGGGATGTATGAGGTTGTGGCTGCACACATCAGCTGGGACCATGTTGTGGAGGTCCTAAGTGCCATGTTGAGGTAAGATTTTATTCCGTGGTGACTGGGTGGTGAATATTTCATTAGACTCCTATGTTAGAGAGTCACTCAGAAAACAGAGAATCATTTGGGAACTTTTTAGTAACTCACATTTTTGCCTCTACCTCAGACCTCCTAAATCAGACAATCTGGAGGTGGGGCCCAGAAACCTGAGTTTTTTTGTTTTTTTGTTGTTTATGAGTTGGAGTTTCACTCTGTTGCCCAGGCTGGAGTGCAGTGGCATGTTCACGGCCACCCCAGCGTCAAAGTGCTGGGCTCAGGTGATCCGTCTTCCTCAGCCTTCCCGGTAGCCATAACTACAGGTGCATGCTATCACACCTGGCTAATTTTTTGATTTATTGTAGAGATGAAGTCTCACCAAGTTGCCCAGGCTGTTCTCGAACCCGCGGGCTCAGGCAATCCTCTTGCCTTGGCCTCCCAAAGTGCTGGGATTACAGGTTGAGCCACCGCGTCCGGCCTGAAACCTGGGTTTTAACAAGCCCTCTAGGTGATTCTGATGCCCCTAGAGTTGTAGAACGGCTGGATTAGAGAGTAGAGGAGGAGAAGCTGGCAGCCTGGAGACCAGTTGCCAGGCTATAATAAGATCCCTGGCAAGAAACGGTAAGAGCTTGAGCTATCAGTTTTAATTCCCATTCCCTCGATTCTTTTTGTCTTGGACTGTGTTCTGCATGCTGAGTGTACTTAACAAATATTTTGGCTTGATGTCTCCCATCCCATTATCAAATGGGAACAGTAAGGAGAGGGCCAGGGATGGGGAGAGACATGGCGAGGAGGAAACTGTATGCTGAAGTGACTTAGCTCTTATGAGGTTCAGCCACCACGGTCCACATGGCATTTAGCGCATTATCCCTTTCTCAGTCTTCCCTAAAGAAGTTGGAGCACTGGCCAAATATGATGTCTTCTTTTGAACAAACAGCAGCTACTGCCTCTTCAGAAATTAAGATCCCATGGCCTACGTGTATGGAGTCTGAGAAGTATTGTAAATCTGATAATGACATCTCCATAAAGTGGGCGATAAAAGCTTTTTAACAGAAATTACTTCATGAGAAAGGGAATATCGTATGTGTGTACTGGGGAAAAGATAGTGTTTGGGAAGATATGAATAGGAGGTCTCCTGCTAAGTGGCAAACCCCAATTAGTTTGTGTCCATTTGAGACCTAATCCGTATATTTGTTTAGAGGAACGTTGCTGCCTTTATTAGAGTTCCACTTATTTGCTGTGTAAAAAAAAAAAAGCAAACCCTTGAAGCCAAGTGTGGTGGCACACACCTGTAGTCCCAGCTATTTGGGAGGCCAAGGCGGGAGGATTGCTTGAGCCCAGGAGTTCAAGGCTGCAGTGATCCATGATGTACTGCACTCTAGCCTGTGCAACAGAGCAAAATCTTGTCTCAAAAAAAAAAAGCCTTAAAACCTAGTGGACACAGAACATCCATCATACCAGAATCCTTCCTGTGGCCCCTTCATAGCCACACCCCTTCCCCCAAACTGTTCCCCACCCCTCAGCCCTGGCAACCACCGCTAATCCATATTATTATTTGCTGTTGCTTGACAACCTTTTCTTTTTTATTTTCGAGTCAACTTGACCAGGGTCTTTGTAAGTCATGAGTTTCAGAACCCCATAATTATGTCCTGCAACCTTGTCCAGTGGCATCCCAGACTCTCAGTGTCTGCTTGTGGGTCTGTGGGAACTCAAAGTCCCCCAACAGTCCCCAGGGATAGGGTGGGTGAGGGAGACGTGGTTGGCAATGGTCCATCCCACAGGGACACCAGCTCCGGGAACAACAAGGTCTTTGACTGGGACCTTCACAGGAAACCGGACGACATTCTCTGGGCCAAAAGGAGCAATTGGAAAGGTAGTTTTGTGGGTTGGCTTCCAAGCCAGAGTTGAAACTAGGCTGTAGCAAGTCTGAAAGAAACCTGGCAGAGGAGAAAAAGGCTCTCCCTGTGCCAGCAACTGCATAAACCCGCGACCAATCAAACAGAGCTGGTGTGGTGAGGAAATATTTCTGACTGGCAAAGATGGTTCCATAGTCCAGTGATTTACCGTAAGTGATGACAGCCAATGTCTTGCTTGGTGGAATGGTGCTTGTTGAAGGAGAGATTGTCTGGAGTGATTGCTATATTATTTATTTTTGAGCAGGAAAAAAGTATGCCTTTTCAAGAGGAACTGAAGAGGGGAAAACTTTTGTGATCGCAAAATCTTAAAAGGGTATTGTATGCCCTTTTTAATCAGCCAGATTGAGTTATTGCTTGACCTATGTCATATAAAATTAATATAAAAATAAAGATGTACATGCACAAGAATTTACTAGGCATATGGATTTTTTTTTTTATAAACAAAGAAATAATTAGCTTGAAGAGTAAGCTATGGTTGGCTACACCAAGAGACTTTTCAAGTCAACCAGGGTTGCTTTGTAGATTAAATACAAAGCTGTTGTAAAATGAGAAAGCACAAAATCTCGTGTCAGAGGAAAAGACTAATGGGGCCAGTGTCAGCCCTAGGCCAGAGAGAACAAATCCACAGGGCCAACTCGGCCCCTTAAAAGCTCCCATAGCAGAGGGGCCTCTTGTCATGTCCATTTCTCTCCACTGAGTCCTTGGCTTTTGTAGCAATGTTTCTGGTTGTCATAACAACCAGCTGTGAAATGATTGATCTCGATACTAAAGGGCCTACTCAGTTCAGTCATTAAAAACTAACATAGGTTTTAGTAATTTCTGTGAGTTTCATGATTGATGTGAACAAATCTGGCAGTAATTGGGTGGACTGCTTAGTTATCAACCTGAAGATGATAACAAAACAAAAACAAAAACAAAAAACCAGGGAAAGGGCCTCAGACATTGGCGTGTCCAACTTCTTCTTTGTCCAGATCATAGGCCCTGAGGGAGAAGTAACACCCACGTCACCTGGCTAGTGTGTGGTGGATCCAGGGTGAGACTCCTAGGCCAGAATTCTCCACCTCTCTCTACCATCTGGTTAACCCACAGTACCTACTTTTTATTCACAGAAATAAAATAAAGCAATTTTTAAAAAATTCTGCTTCTTTCCAACAAAAGTTAATTCCCTGAAGACATATCTTAATTAAGCTAGCATAAGAAAAATAGCAGCAATAACTATAAAAATGATGCAAGATAAATACGGGCATTCTTTGCCCTTTAATTTATTATGACTTTAAAAGGGTTGCTAAAGCTTGCCTTGCTTCTGTGAAACATGGTGCATTTTTGCAATTCCCTTCAGTTATAAATTAATACAGGCCATTAGGGATGAGGCTAATGGTGGATGAAGACTTTCTCGTGGGGAATACACAACACCTGAGAAAATGAACGACTGTGGTGAATAGACCCCCAACCAGTCCTACAAATGACACAACTTTTCACAAAATTAGTCCCCAGAGAGGCATATTAATTTCCAGTAAATAAAGCTGGCCACTTTTTTTTCTTTCCTCTGTAAGCTTATTCTGCAAGTCAGTCTACCCAGAGGACGTTTGCTGTAGGCATCAATGAGCTGCGATAGGCTGATCTTAAGCCAACCTGCATGAATACTCTTTGCGGACACTTGGTTCTTCCCTCTTAGAAAGTTCAAGTTTGCCAGGCTCGGTGGCTCAGCCTGTAATCCCGCGCCTTTGGGAGGCTGAGGTGAGTGGATTGCCTGAGCCCGCGGGTTCGAGACCCGCCTGGGCAGCGAGACCTCATCTCTACAATAAATCAAAAAATCAGCCGGGCGTGGTAGTGCATGCCTGTAATTCCGGCTACTCGGAAGGCTGAGGCCGAAGGATCGCCGGAGCCCAGCAGGTCGAGGCTGCGGTGGCCGGGAGCGGCCGCTGCACTCCAGTCTGGGCGACAGAGTGAGACTCCAACTCAAAAAACAAAAAAAAGAAAGTTCAAGTTCACGTTGTGTGCTAATGAGAAGAAAAATTCATGTATTTGCAGACTGGTTAGCCATTATGAGCATACCCAAAAGTTTCCCCTTCAGAAATGTAGAAAAGCCTCAGAATCGAATTCCCAGTGTAACAAAGTGAAATCTAGGGAGCTTTAGGAAAAGCAGTGATTGGATGAAACAACGTATCAGCCCCCCCCCCCCCCCCCCCCCCCGCAGAGGGCTGAGGGAGTTTTGGGGAAGCTTGAGATAAAAGTCTAACCTTGTGCCCCTATAGATTTCTGGTTAGAAATGTAGCCACTTTAAAACTGAAAAAGGAAGTGTGAGTCTTAGACTCACAATGGCCTTCTGAACTCAGAAAAGCAAGGAGGTATATCTGAAGACTGAAGAAGTGTGCTGTTCTCCTACGGACGGCATCATCTCTAGGCGAGTTACAGCTGATTTCAAAGCTGCTCCCCACCCCCGACACTATCACCAGTGTGGGTGTTACTGTTCCTTAGGACCTTAGTTCAGGAGACTTAAATGTCCGATCTTGCCTTTCCTTGCCCTGGAAAAATAGGCATAGCCTTTCCTCGTGTAAAGGACAATAATAAAACCCCGTAACAAATTAATGCAGAAGGATGAGCATGCATCTGGCGTTAGGGATTCTGATTTATTGCAGCAGCCTGGGCTCCCAAACACCCACAGCTGCCTGCTAGTACACACACACGGTCAAAGAGAAGCGATAAA
This sequence comes from Carlito syrichta, assembly GCF_000164805.1. Lineage (NCBI taxonomy): Eukaryota > Metazoa > Chordata > Mammalia > Primates > Tarsiidae > Carlito > Carlito syrichta. The sequence goes on from NW_007248684.1 coordinate 267,038, forward strand.
TGATTGGAAGTGGATGGGCCTTTGGAGATGGATAGACAGCTGTGGGCATCACATCACACAGAATGATCTCCTGTGCTGCCCAGAGTCTCCGTACAAGCATGAAGGGAACCGCCATTTGAAATATCTTCCAGTGAGTGGAAGGTTAGTTGCATTTTTCTCACTTTATTTCAGTTAGGGAATAATTGGCCGGGTAATCAGCTCATGATAAATCACAGTAATAGCCCAGTGTACCCATGCTCAGTCCAATCCAGAGGTGAGGCTGATGTAGAACAGAAACAAAACATTAAATTGATTTACTATAAATTAATTTTTCCCTAAAAAATGATAAAGCCTCCCTAAAGGAATCTCTCTTTTCTCAGAACAACTGTGACACAGCTTTCAAAAAATGGAACTGGGACATAAGTAAGCTGGCAAGACACCATTTGTGACCGTGAGAAACATAAGCCTGATATCTTTTGGGTATAATTCAATATGGAGTGTGGTTATCACTAAGTGGGAAGAAGAACAGGTTAAAAAAAAAGGAGACTATTCCTTCAAATTCATTGCAGTTTTTGCATTTGGACACGCAGGAAGTTGGCTATTATAGGAACAATAGTTGAAATAGGAAACAACCTTAACTGATTGTTGATTTCCTCATATTAACTGAGAGGATATAATATATGGAATTTAATATGCCCATGAACACGACTGCTAAATTTCATAGTTTTCTGTGTTCCCAGTGTCTTTTCCAGTACCAAGCACATAGGAGATCTTGATGAATGTGTTGAATGAATGGGCCCTTGAGTTGAAAGAGAGAGCTCAGAGATCACCCACCCAAGGTCCTGTTTTCCTATTTAGAGGAGAGACCAAGGTGTGTGTGTGTTGGGGGGGGCAGGGAGATGGGAAGGAGAAAGTGGTTTGTAGACTTTGTCAAAACCACCCAAGTGGTGAGAGGCAAGAACAAGACCAGAACTACCTGGTCCTCTGGTTCAGTGCTCTTTCTACCACCTCATAATGCCTTAGCCACCAGGTTCTTCCAGACTCGCTTGCTTTAGCTTTGCTGAAATTAATTTTCTATTACTTTACCTACTTTATGTCGCCTGTTCCATTGCTATCGCAAATTTAATAGTTTGTAATTGTCAATATCAAAACAAGATTTGAGTTTGCCTGGATAAAAGATGCATAACAAGAATCTTCTCTTTCAGACATTCTCTGTGAAACAGTTCAGATATGCTAAATATTCCTGATGACCAGCTACCTGCAAATCAGACACCACAGCAGTGTGTTTCTTTTTGACATGCTATACTTTATACTCTGTTTGAGAAAATACTTCCGATGCCATTCAAGCACTTGTGGAACCCATTGACATGCTTCAGGCAGTACGGAACAGAAAGAAACACGAAGGCATAACCCTGACCCTCAAGCCACTTATCTATAAGACCAGACTAGCATACATTAAACCATGTATGGTGCAACAGAAAAAAGGAGAAAGGACCACTGTCTGATGAGCTCAAGGGGTTTTATATATATTATCTTATTCATTTCTCGCAATAGTGCAGATAAGGTAGTTAAGTCTATCTTGGTTTTAAAGGCAATAAAATACAGGATCAGAGAGGTTAAGTAGTTTCCCTAAGTTCATGTAACTTGGCAGCACAGGCCACATGAGTCAGGGGACCCCAGAGGGTAGGAAGGTCCCAGAAAAGTTTTCAGAGAACAGCTGGGATCCAAGTTGGTTCACGATGTGGATAAGCAGAGGAAAGCATACCAGGCAAAAAAACAAAATGGACAAAGGTAGAAATGAGGGCCACTCAGGAACTTCATAATGCTTTCTATTTCTCAAGCGCACGCTGAGCTGTTCTCTATACCGTCTTACTTAATTCCCTCACCACCATAGGAACTGTTCAAAGGTAACTTTTCAGTCTTTGTATTCCTCATTGACAGCATTTGACCCAGTGAATCTTTCCTCAGCACCCCTTGAAACACTCTTCTTGGCATCCAAGACACCTGACCCTTTGAGTTTTCATCCTATCTCTACTCATTCCTTCTTACTCTGCTTCTAATTGTTGGAGTACTCCTACTCCAGGCCTTAGTTTTGGGGCCTCTTCTCTTTTTTGTCTAAACCCATTTATTTGGTGGTGATCTCATTCAAGATAAATGGGTTTCCGTATCATAAAAGTCCAATCTAAATGACTGATATATCACAGATATCATACACACAGGCACACACACTCACACACATGCACAAAACTCCCAGAACTTCCAAGGCCAGGCAAGATAGAGTAAGCCTACTTAGTCTATCTCTCCCACTAATTATGTCTGAAAACTCTGGACAGAACATACAAAACCACCTGAGGACAATGAAACGTAAACAATAGCAGGTGGATAAGGGAGAGAAGTCAAAACTTGGAAGAGCTAGTACCAGTGAGATTACTGTTTCTTTTTATTCTCTTGTGTTTCCTGACTTGATGTGAGGGTGGCCTGGTGGCCTGAGTCACAGAATTTTGAGGTGGGGTGGGCACCCAAAATGCCAATAAAATCCCACTCTTTCTGGTCAGAGGACTAGGGAAAGACACCCCTGAGAGTCAGAAGGTTTAAGATCCACTTGCTTTTCTTTTTGTCTCTCCTGGCTTTGTCCTGAGGCTAGCCCCAGTTACAAATCTGCACCACTATAGTGACAGTGTCAGTAGTGGTTCAGGCACCTAAAATTTGTTTCTTTTACTAAAAAAACTGGGAAAAGGGTCCCTGTGTGTGAAGAGTGTGTGAGGAATCCCTATCTTTTTTTTTTTTTTTTTTTTGCTGCTTTACCCGGGGATGGCTCCAGTGATGCAGAACTGTATGACAGCGTCATTGGGGAGAAGGGTAAAACTCTGAAGAAAATCTATTTTTCTGGTCAAAGGTATTGGGAAAGAGGAATCCTGCAAGCTAGAGAATGTGGAGAAGATCTCAGAAAGGAGAGAGCTGGAAAAGGGAATCTTCCTAATTCTGTGTATGAACTGACACAAGTTTTGGGTTCTTCACAAGCCAGTGGTCCATGAGCAACACAGACCTAAAGAAACATGGTAAACTCTGAGAACTGAACTATGATAGGAGTGGTTAACCCCAAATTCCATACAAACTTCTGAGTCCTATGTAGACTGGGACCATAAAAACAATGGCATTCAATCTTGAAATGACATTTGAACCACTCCCCACAGATTGTGAGACAAAACTTGTGGTCTTAACTAGCTATGTTGATTTCCTGCTAAAAATAATAACAAAACCTAATGATATTCTCAAGAGGATTTTAATAAGACCCAATCTCACAGCATGATAGTCAATATGCTCAGAATGTAATCTTAAATTATTCAACACACAAGGAACCAGGACCCATTCTCAAGGGAAAGGACAATAAATAGATGCCAAGACTGTGATAATCTAGATGTTGAGATTAACAGACTTTAAAGTAACTATCATAACCATGGTCCATGAAGTAAGGGTGAATATTTTTGAAACGAATGGAAAAACAGAAGCTTTTGAGAGAAAAATAGAAACTATGAAAAAAGAACCAAATGGAAATTTCAAAACTCAAAAATATATCTCGAGTAAAAAATATCACTGGATGAGTTCAACAGCAGAATGGAGATGACAGAGAAAAAAACTGAGTGAACTTGAAAATAGACCAATAGAAATTATCCAATCTGAAGAACTAACAGAAAAGAGGTTCTTTTGTTTTGTTTTGTTTTTTTGGAAGAAAGCAGAGATGGACCAAAAAGAATAGAACATCAACAAGTGGTGCCAGAATAATTAGATGCCTGCTATGGTCAGAATGTTTGTGTCCTCTCCAAATTCATATGTTGAAACCTAACCTCCAAGGTGATAGCATTAGAAGAGGAGGCCTTTAGGGAGGTGATCAGGTCATGAGGAGCTGTGATGAATGGGATTAGTGCCCTCATAAATGAGGTCTCAGAGAGCTAACTTGTCTCTCCCACCATGTGTGGACACAGTGAGAAGGCACCTATGGAGAATGGGACCAAGCTGGGCTCGGTGGCTCAGCCTGTAATCCTGTGCCTTGGGAGGCTGAGGTGAGTGGATTGCCTGAGCTCGCGGGTTCGAGACTCACCTGGGCAACTTGGCGAGACCTCATCTCTACAACAAATAAAAAAGTCAGCCGGGTGTGGTAGCGCGCGCCTGTAGTTCCAGCTACTTGGAAGGCTGAGGCAGATGATCGCCGGAGCCCAGCAGGTCAAGGCTGCGGTGGCCGGGAGCGGCCCCTGCACTCCAGTCTGGGCGACAGAGTGAGACTCCAACTCAAAAAAAAAGAATGGGACCTTACCAGACACATAGTCGGCCAGTGCCTTGATCTTGGACTTCCCAGCTTTCAGAACTACGAGAAATACACTTCTGTTGTTTATACACCATTCAGCTTATGATATTTTGTTATAGCCACCTGGATGGACTAAGACAGTAACCGTATGCAAAAAAGCACCCTGATTATACCTAAATTATACAAAAATTAACTTAAAATGATTCATTGACTTAGATGAAGTACCTAAATTTATAAGACCTTTAAAAGGAATTAAAGGAGATCTTTATGACCTTGAATTAGGCAATAGGTTCTTGGCTACAACACCAAAAGCATAATCTGGGGGAAAAAAGATAAATTGGGCTTCATCAAAATGTAAAACATTTTCTTTGCCAAAAACACTTTTAAAGGAGTAAAAAGATAAGTTATAGGCTTGGAGAATATATTTACAAATCACATATCTGACAAAGGACTTTTAAGCAGACTCTATAAGGAATTTTCCATACTCAACAATATAAAAGCAAATAATCCAATTAAAAATGGGCAAAGATTTGAATGGATACTTTACCAAAGAAGATATTTGGATGAAAAATAAGCACATGAAAAGACACTCAACATTATTAGTCATTCAGGAAAGGCAAATGAAAGCCTTAATGAGATATTCCTTCACACTCATTAGAATGATAAACGAATAAGTAAACATCTGACATTGCTGATGGAAATGCAAAATGGTACAGAATGCTACTTTGGAAAACAGTTTGGCAGTTGCTTATAAAGTTAAACACATACCTACCATATGATCCAACCATCTCACTCCTAGTTATATACCCAAGAAAACTGGAATCTGTTGTTCACACAAAAACCTGTACATGAATGTTTATACCAGCTTTATTATAATTACTAATAAGTGGGGACAACCCATATGCCCTTCACTGGGTTAATGGGTGAACAAAATCTAGTACATCCGTACAGTGGAATACTACTCAACAGAAAAAGTAATGAACTCAACAACATGATTGAAACTCAAATACACTATGCTGACTGAGAGAAACCAGATTCAAGATGTTATATGCCATATGATTTTATTTATGCGACTTTTTGGAAAAGGGAAAACTATAGAAACAGAGAATAGATTAGTGACTGCCAAGGACTGGGGATGGGAGGAGGGTTTGATTACAAAGGGAAAATATGAGGGAATTTTTTAAGATGATGAAATAATTTTATATCTTGATTGTGGTAGTAGTTACATGATTCCATGCATTTTTCAAAACTCATAAAAGCTGAATAACAAAAGATAATTTTGTTGTACGCTTAAAAATAAATGTAAAAATTCAAACACTTGGCTGTTTGATAAACATCTTCAACCTAACCTGCCCAAAACCAAACTTCTAGTTTCTTCCTCCGAATCTACCCCATCAACAGCCTTTCCCATCTCTGTTGATGGCAGCTCCATTTTTTCTAGTTGTCCAGGACAAAACACAGGGAGTCATCCTTGACTTCCCTGTTTATCATGTATCTCACATCAAATCCACCATAAATTCAGTTGTCTCTATCCCTCAAAAACATATTCAGAATCTCACTACTTTCTCTCCCATTGACCTGGTCCAAGCTGCCATCATTTTGCAAAAGTTTTCTCACTTAGACTTGGTGTTTGTGTTAGACACAGAGATACATCCCCCAGGTGCCTCTTCCAGAAATAACTTGCTGCCCACCTGTGGGAAGTGCTGTCAGCAGAAAGCCTCCAACTGTTAACTCCTTCAGTTTCTGCCACAGCTACGGAAAACCCATCACTCCCTCCATCCCAGACACACAGGCCTCCTTGCTCCTTCCCAAGCAGGCATGCAGAAGACCTTTCACAGAGCCTTTGCGCCTGCTGTTCTCTCTGCTTAACTACTCTTCCCTTAGATGCCCTCTCTATTGGTCTCCTAGGGCCGCCATAACAAAGGACCACAAGCTTGGTAGCTTAAAACAAAAGACATTGATTTTCTCTTAGTTCTGGAGGCCAGAAGTCTGAAATTGAGGTGTCATGTGGTCATGTTGCCTCTGAAGGCTCTAAGACAGAATCCTTTCTTGTGGCTTCAAGCTTCTGGCGGCTCCAGGCATTCCTTGGCTTGTGGCTGCATCATTTCAATCTCTACCTCCATCTTCACATGGCCTTCTTTGTGTCTGTCTTATCCTCTTCTGTCTCTTGTAAGGACACCTGCCATTGGATTCAGGGCCCATCCAGACAACTCAGGATGATCTCATCTAACCATCCTTAATCACATCTAGAAAGTCTTTTTTTTTCCATATGAAGTCACATGCATAGGTTCCTGGGATTGGGATGTGGGCATATCCTTTTGGAAGGCCTATTCAATCCACTACAACCTTTTAGCTCACTTCCTTCAAATCTTTCCTCAGAGGATGCTATTGCAGCATGTGATCTACCCCCACCACCGTACTTAAAAGGAAAACTGTCCCATCCAACCTCCCTCCTCTGCTTAATTTATCCCCATAGCACTGCCATCTGGCGTGCTGTATACCAGTGTTTTCCATATTTATTATTTATTATTACAGTCTCGGTATGCCCCCCCATTAGAATCAGCAGGTTTTTTTTTTTGGTCTATTGTATTCACTGCTGTACTCCCTTCCCCAGGAAGATGCCTGGTGCTGCTGAAGGGTTGAATGGGTGATTATCCCCATTTATGAATACTTGAGCAGGCATAGAGAAGTTAAGTAATTTGGCCAAGTGTGACATTCAAAACAAAGTGTCTCACATCAGAACCCATGCTCTTAATGGGATGACGTGCCACACTGCCTGGAGAACTGCACCTTAATTGAACCAGGGCAATTCCTCTAGGGATGTCTATTGTTGCGGGATAGAGGAAACATAGAATGGACTTCTTACCCTTACACTGTCTCGGGTACACAAGACCCTGCCTTCACCTAAAGGTGTCCCCCTGCTCTCAATTTTGCTTGTTAACATTCCCTGTCGAAGAAGTTGCCCGTTCTAACCAGCCTAAGTCTTTCATGCTGCTGTGGAGGTTCCTTCCTTCTTCCTCCCACGAGCAAGCAGCTGCTCTCCAACCCCCTTGCATTTGGAGATTATTATCAAGTTGCCCTATGGGCATTGCTGGTCCAGACAAAACATGCCAGACAAATTTCTTTAGCTTTTTCAAGAAATCTCATTTTATTGTCTCCCTCTCTCTCACTTTCTCTTCTTCCCTGCAATGAGTTTCTGATAAAATGCAGGATGAGATTTTTGGCTTGTAGCATGCACTGCCCTTAGGTGATGTTCTATAAATAATGAGTGGAACAGAACAACATTTTAAAAAATGCATGCTTTGGCACAAATTCAATTCATGGTGTTGGCACTTGAGAGCCTAACAAATAAATGCATTTTCCCTGGCAACCAATACCGCGCTCCGGTTCTTAATGCCTATTTTCTGGGCGTCCTGTTCACAAACTTCACTTTCATAAACAGCAGAGACTGCTTGGAGTGAGAGGAGAGAGGCAGGTAATAGTCTCACCCAATTCACAGGCAGAAAGACTGAGGCGGGAAGGAGTTGTGTCCCTCCAGGATGGACAGATAGCCTGGGGCTTCCCATGTTGGATCACACTGATTCATAGAGCTCCAGAAGCCAAAGGCATTTGCTCATCCCACCATGCAAGCAGTTCTGGAAAGCAAGGCCAGATAAAATCTAAGCTGATGTTTGGATGGACATTATTCTGTGCTCTGTGGGCCAGATTCTCAGCCTATGAAGCTTTGTGGCAATGTGTGTGGAGCCTCATCTCATGCTAGTTGATGGGAATTTCTATAATAAGAGAAACTTAAGCCAAATTCTCAACCAATATAACTCTGTGAATTCCCATAGAATTACGTAAGTTAAGAATCTGGCTTATGTGTACATGCATGTATATAACTCGCATTATTTTATGAGGTCAATCTAACTGTAGAGATGACCATAAAAGTCCCTCCATTACATTACTATTTATTTGGAGAAGTCATGATCTTAGACTGAGATTCCATAATAAAATAAATTGGAAATTACATGTCTGTGTGTGTACATCTATATAAAAATGTGTATATATGTGCATATATACAGCATTCGGTTCAAGAATAAGGAAACTCCATGTTATTTGAATCTACTGGGTACCGCTGTAATTCTGCTCTATTTTCCTTTGTTTCGTCTTTCCAGGAAGTTTTGTTTTCCCCCATTTTTTTGCTTGACTGAAATATGGTGACCCCATTTTTGGACATTTCTAATCAACCCTGGAATGATGAGCTCTTTAAATTGTTGGGAGGGCACTTGAGAATTCCATTCAGGAAGTTCCAAACACAAGAGCAATTTAGAATTGGCTGTTGGTGCCTTCCCCGGCACAGGTGGCTTTTATCTTTATTATGGATTATTCAGTGAAACATTTTGGTCATTTGAGTTTACTTGCAATGTAACATTTAAACCTCTAAAGAATAAATCCCATATGTGCAAGAGGGAATAACAGCAGAAAAGGAGACATGGAAACTTTCACCTTCCCCCTCCAGTCATTGGTTCAGGGCCAGACCGGGTCTGCATTGGCAGAACACATCAGCCTTTCAATGAATGCCATTTCTTGTGCGGTGTAAAAATGGTTGGTGGTCTTGGTCTGGTGGGTCTATGTGGGCAACTGCGTACATCACTAGCCTGAGCCCAACGATCAGCACTGACTCCATGGCACAAAAGCTAGAGTGGTTAGACTCAAATGGGGGCATCTCTTATGTCCCTGACTCAGGACTAATATGAGACATAGACAGTCTTTGATGACTCTTCACCACCTCCTCTCCCCTGACTGCAGAGATTGGTTTTCTTCTCTGGAGTATGTGGGTGCTGTATGTCCTCTTGGGTTTTAAGCTTCTGTCACATTTCGAAGGCATTCAGTTCAGCCAATTACTGAACAGATTCTACATTCTCCAGGCCTTGGACTGGGCTCTAATCTGAAAGACGGAATCTAAATCTTTTTTTTTTTTTTTTTTTGAGTTGGAGTCTCACTCTGTCGCCCAGACTGAAGTGCAGTGGCCGCTCCTGGCCACCGCAGCCTGGACCTGCTGGGCTCCGGCGATCCTTCCGCCTCAGCCTTCCAAGTAGCCGGAATTACAGGCATGCGCTACCACGCCTGGCGGATTTTTTTTTTTTTTTTGTAGAGATGAGGTCTCGCGGCCCAGCGGGTCTCGAACCTGCGGGCTCAGGCAATCCACTCACCTCAGCCTCCCAAAGGCGGGGGATTACAGGCTGGGCCACCGAGCCCGGCGGAATCTAAATCTTAAGGAGTTCACAGCCCAGGAGAGACAGGAGAGGCCAAGGTCATGCCCAGCTCATGGCATCTTGAAGCTGAGCAGCAATGAAGGTGCAGTGAACTATAGCTTGGTGGCAGGTGGGAATTCAGCAGAGAGTGGGTAGCCAGGGATGAAGAACTTGAAAGATGAGTAAGACTTTTTTAGGAAGCGGAAGTGGGAATGAGGAAAGTGTTCCAGGCTGAGGAAACCCCACGTGTGTACGAAAGCACAAAATAGTAAAGTATGTGTATGGTTTTAGGAACCCCTCAGTGGCTATCATTAGCCATCATGCTCAAGGGCAAATGCCTTAGCTTGTCTACAAAGCCCTTTTCTTGGCTGGTGTGCTCTGCCTCAAGATTCTTCTTTCATTGTTTCTCTTCCTCTTGACTTTCACCACAAACATTCTTAACTACAAGGGCCATTCCCTCTCACATTTCTGCATATTTGCACTTGCTACCTGAATCACTTTTGTCCTGCTCCTTTTTCTGGGTAACTTTCTCTTCTCCTTCAGAACTCCACTTAAGCTTTTCCAGGATTCTCTCCCTGACTCCTTCTGTCCTCCCCAGAGGGACATTTGATGTCCCTCATATTTTCATAGTCCCTTGTACACAGTTCTACACTTTTGTCATTGTAAGCCCGTTGTGAAAGGGAATGTGTCTCTCAGCTCTGTTTCCAAAGCACTTAACATGCAGAACAATGTCAGGGAGAAAAATCTTTTTCTCTACCCTATTAAACTCTTTGATAGAGGGCCTGCAAATTAAATTGACAAAAAACCAGATGAGAGATAGATAGATAGATAGATAGAGAGAGAGAGAGAGAGAGAGAGAGAGAGAGAGAGACTTAATTGCATACATAGATGGGGAGTTTACCAAGAAATATAACTTGAGGAAGTGCTAGAATTTGGGGCTTACATACTATGTAATAGAGGTTGAGGAGGGACAGAAGGGAACTTTTGGGAGAATAAGTTTCTTTTTTTTTGAAGTTAGAGTCTCACTCAGTTGTCCAGGCTGGAGTGCAATGGCACGCTCACGGTCACCGCAGCCTTGATCTGCTGGCCTCAGGTGATCCTTCTACCTCAGCCTTCCAAGTAGGTGGGACCACAGGCACACATACCTGGCCAATTTTTTGATTTATTGTACAGACAAGGTCTCGCCAAGTCGCTCAGGCTGGTCTGGAACCCCTGAGCTCAGGCATTCCTCTCACCTCTGCCTCCCAAAGTGCTGGGATTATAGGTGTGATAATACCACGTCTGGCCAAGAGAACAAGTTACTTTAAAAAAAATTAAATGAACCCGTAGGAGAATATGGAAGATGTGATAACTTTATGACAATGTCTATTTAAGTGATTTCTTATCCTGACTTGTGCTGACTTTTCCTTTTTGTTGTTAACAGTCAATCTTGCCTGGTTGTGAAACTCTGGGCGAGGGGATTTATGACAGTTGAATTCTGTTGGGAGGCTCTTTTGGAAAGATAAGGGAAGTTCAGAAAAAGCCTCTTCCTGTAGCTATTGATTCTCAAATGTCTTCAGCTCAAAATAATCTTCATGCTACAGTAGCATATTCTGAACCCCTTCACTAACACACAGTAGATGCTCCAGAACTATTTGATATACAAGGTTTTCCAAAGCTGCTCCTTTTCCAATGTTCTCCCTTTTGAGAAAAGGCACTGTCACTGGCTGGTTGCCTGCACCATAAACCCAGAAGTCAGCCTTGATTTCTCTCTAGTGCCACAGTTGCTCCATTAGCTGCTCTTGTCAGTTGTGTCTTCAAGACGTGAGCCGATTCTCTCCTCCATCTCCAACACCATCCCCCTATCTCAGGTACTAGCGTCTTTTACCTGGATAACTGCAGGAGCCTCTTAATGTGTTTCTCTCAACTTCCACATTTGCACATTCTGCGTAGTCAACCACCCATACAGAAGTCAGAGTGACCTTTCCGAAGGATAAACCTGAACACGTCTTCCTTAACTCCCAATTCCCCTAGAAAATAGAGTCTGTGGTAAACTTCACTATTATACTAGGATGTGCATTCTCAGGAAGCTGGAGTGAGGGCAAAGGAAGTGAGGTGGGGGAGGATGGTGAGCCAATGGAGGGCATGCTACTGAGTGACCCCTCTTTGACACCAAGAGAAACTGACTGCTCAAGCGAAAGGGCTGGCTTTGAAGAAGCCATGTAAGGGTTACATCTCAAGACAGTCTTTGCCAGGAGCGAAAGGGGGAAGACTCTATGAACTCTTCTTTCCTGTGGGTCAAAAGTTGTCCACTCCATGAGATAGTAACTCCCTGTACTTATGAGTTGCACACATATTGGAACTTGGTGGGCACCTTGGCAGCCCATGCTGCCTTATCAATGGGGAAAATTCGAAGGGGAAATGAGAGGCACATGGATGAGGCAGGAGGTGAGGTCACGTTGGAATGTGTCTGCATGAAGTTACCCCAGAGCTCATACAGAACCGGCCGCCATTGCAGCTAGGGAAGAAAAACTAACCAAAGGGCCATTCAACACGTGAGGCTGACAAGATGTAATGCCACACCCCTACCTAAAGCCCTCTGGTGGTTTCCTATTTATTTCATCTGAATGGGCAGATCCACAAGGCTCCTGCCTACTTCTCAACTCCTTTTCTCCTAACTCTTATTCAGACATTTGCTTCTTGCTGTTTTTTGAACCTTGTTTACACCATAAGGGCTTTGCTTTTACTGGTCTGCTTGAGCTTGGCAGTGCCCAAATGGAACTAAGCAGCCCTGCCTTGTCTTCCTCAGCAGTTCTCCCAAATACCCTGTTTGTTCTCTCCCCCTAACCCCCAGGGCCCTTGTGCTTCCTGTTCGCTCTGCCTGGAAGGCATAGTTCAGAATGCCAGACTATCTAGAATGAATCATCTTCAGGAAGTCTGTCCCTCTTCTCTGTGCCCTCATAGCATCCTGTCATATTCCGGTCACAATGCTAACTCCACTGTGCTGTAACTGAGTTATTCGGTCTCTGTTCTCCTCTAGTTTGGTAGATTGTACCCCAAATGGCTGCGACATGTTGTCTATCCATATGATGGAACGTTATTCAGTCTTAAAAAGAAAGAAAATTCTGAGACAACAAGGATGAACCTTGAGGAGATTATGTTAGGTGAGAATACTATATGAGTACACTGATACATGGGTACCTCATAGAGTCAGACTCATCGAGACAGAAGATAGAATGGTGGCTGCCAGAGACTGAGGTGGGAGGGAGGACAGGGAATTAATGTTTAATGAGTGCTGTTTCTGTTTTGCAAAATGAAAAAGTTCTGGAAATCAATTGTACAACAATGTGAATATACTGAATCCGATGGAACTGTATACCTTTTTCCCCCTCTGCCTGAAATATTTCCCAGCTATCCATATGGCTTGCTTCCTCTCTTTTCTCAGGTGGCTGCTTGCTCAGGAAGGCCTTTCCTAACCACCCTATATAAAATAATAATCCCCATCTCTCTTTTTTTTGTTTAATTTTTATTACAAAGATGTGGGGTACATTTCAGGGTTAGGTATATTGATCATGCAGGTACCCATGTTGATGAGGTATGCCCCTCCCTCCCTTAGCAGTTTCCCTGACCTGCCAGTCCCACCCCCCCTCTCCTGACAGTTTCCCACTACTGCCCATCACTTTCTTATAGCATTATAATTGTTCAAGTTCCGTTTATGAGTGAGAACATATGGAGCTCTGTTCTTTGTTTCTGTGATAAATCACTGAGTATGATCAACCCCAAATCCATCCAAGTTGCTGCAGAGTTCATATATTTGTCCTTCTTTATGGCTGCACAATATTCCATTGTGTATATGTACCACATTTTTTTAATCCAGTCCAGCTTCGATGGGCAACATGAACTGTATATTTAAAAATTGTTAAGATGGTACATTTTATGTATCTTACTCCAATTAAAACTTTAGAAAAATGGCTGCAACAATATTTTGGGGCTCATATATGCTTGTCAACCCTCCATCAAGTGATGGAATCTATTTCTACTCACCTTGAACCTAGGCAGGCTATTGTGATTGCCTTTGATACATAGAATGTGGGAGAAGTGATACTATGTGGCTCCTGGGGCTGTATCATAAAAGGCAACACAGTTTCTGCCAGGCTCTTTCTTTCTTGTGACACCTCCCTTGGGATCCCAGAGCCGTCCTGTAAGAAGTCTGGCTACCCAGAGGCCATCATGTAAGAGAGTTCACATAGAGGGACCATATAGAGATAGAGAGAGATGACCAAGAAACTCAAGGTGTCCCATCTTCTAGTTGTTTGAGTCTTTTCAACATCAACTGCCAGATGGCATATGAGCAAGAGAGCCTTGAGTGATTCCAGCCTCTTGCCTTTGAACATTCCCAGTTGATGATGAGTAGATATATTCTGTGAATCCTGCCCATGTTACAAATTTGTGAGCAGAATTAATGCTGTTCTTAGGGTGACCAATTTGTTTTGGTTTGCCTGGGCTTTTCCCTGATTTAGCTCCAAAATCTCATATCCCAAGACTTCCCTCAGATTCTGGCAGATCAGGATGGTTGGTGATATGGGCTGACTTGTGTCCCCCTCACCCCAAAGTTCATATGTTAAAGTCCTAACATGCAATATCTCAAAATGTGACTGTATTTGGAGGGAGTGACTTTAGAGTGGTAATTAATTTAAAATGAGGTAATTAGGGTAGGCTCTAATCTAGTATGACTGATGTCCTTATAAGAAGAGGAGGTTAGGAGACAAGCAACTTTCAGATCGAGGGGCAACTATGTAAGGACACAGTGAGAAGGAGGTGTTCTACAAACCAAGGAGAGAGATTCAGAAGAAACCAAACCTGCCAACACCTTGATCTTGGACTTTCAACCTCCAGAACTGTGAGAAAATACATTTCTGTTGACTAAGTCACCCAGTCGGTGGTGTTTGTTATGACAGTTCTAACAAACCAGTACAGTTGGTCACTGTTATGGACTGAATGCTTGTGTTTCCTCAGAATTCATATACTGAAGCACTAACCCCCCAATGTGATGATATTTGGAGGTGTGGCCTTTGGAAGGTAATTAGATTTAGATGAGGTCATGAGGGTGGGACTCTCATAATAAGATTCATGCCTTTCCAAGAAGAGGAAGCAAAAGAGAATCTTTTCCTGTGGGTGTATGCTGAGAACAGGCCATGTAAGGACACAGTGAGAAGACTGCCATCTACAAGCCAGGAAGAGAACCCTCACCAAAACCAAATCTGCTGACACCATTGTCTTGGACTTAACCTCAGAACTGTGAGAAATAAGTGTTTGTTGTTTAAGTCTCCCAGTCTATGGTATTTGTTATAGTAGCATGAACTGACTAAGACAGTCACCCTGGTTGTTCATGTATTGGGATCTTAAATTTTGGGGTGGTTTAGTATGCAGCAGTCTAACTTGATGGTGGACTCCTTGAGGGCAAGGGGTCATAGCTTTCATTATTCTATTCCCAGCACTTCACACATAAATATTATTTTTTAAAATGTTTTTAATGTCAGAATGACTGGCTGAATGAACAAGTGAATATATTGGAGGAGAGGGGCAGTGACTGTCCCAAATGGGCAGCATCTTTAGGTGAATTATATAACTGAGTTTTAGAATGTCTTAGTACATAAAGCTATGTGACAAAATGGATTTCCTTTAGCAGTTTAACCCTGTTCCTTTTCTCCTGGCAAACTCAGACAATATGATTGCTTCTACCTCTCCGCAATTGCTCAGTGGCCCAAATGTGGTTACCAATCAGACCTTTCGCTTATTTAATCTCCCACTCGGCAGGGGCTATCGGAACATATAAAAATCATCCTGGCTTACATCTGCTTCCCCAATCATCACTGGCTGAGATTTCAAACCATTATCTGTCTGTAATGATGTCTCTTTTCTCTCAATAGTGTCCAGATTTATTGAATTTGAAAATCTTGGATCCTTCTTGCTAAGGATGAACCTCCGGGGTTTACAACTCCTCACCCAGGTCTCAATTTATAGTCATCAACAGCTGCTCGACATACACCATTTAGACTGCAGGTGTACTCTGCTGGTAAAATAAACACCCCGATTCACATTTGTGTGTAATCCAGAATATTACCCAGATGTTGGGACGAATACAATGGGATCATCTGTGGGAAAAACACATTAGCTGCTGTGATGAGCAGAAGCCCTTGACAGAGATGACGTGCAGCCTGGAGTGAGACATGCTGGGGTGGTGAATGCCAAAAGGCCACACCAGTGGATCCCACCCTCGAGCCACAGCCTGACTCTGTCATTGCTGCAAGATTGTTGATTTAGGAATAAACAATCTAGATTAAAAGAAAAAAAGAATTCCACGGCTTTCTGCCTGATTTGGAACCGGACTCTGTTTGCAGTATCAGGAGGTCAGTAGTCAGTGGAATTGTCCTGGTCCCCGCTGACAGGTCATGGAACACCAAGTCCTCTCACTTCTGTGCTGGCTGCTTCCAGCCTATGCATCTGAGCAGAGGGCTACAGTGAGGTGGGAGGGGGGATTTGGGGTGGGACGGGGAGTGACAGGAAAGAGGGGCTTTCTGGGTCCTACCCACCTTCTGACTCAACAGCATCAAGGCCCCCCAGTCCCCCAACTTGGGGGTGAGGATGCAGCAGGAGAGAAAGAGAAGGCAAGTTTTAAGTTTAAATATTTTATTGAAGTATAATATACAAACAGAACAGTGCAAAATTTATGAATGCACAGTTGGATTACTTTTCTGAAACTGAACACATCTACATAACCAATACCCAGATCAAGAAACAAAGCATAATCTATAGCACCCCAAGAGCCCCCTTATGGTCCTCAGTCATGAGCCCCATCCTCCAGGGTAATGTCTATCCTGACATCTAACAGTATCAAGAAGTTTTGCCTGTTTTGGAAAAATAATTCCACGGCTTTCTGCCCAGTTTGGAGTTGGACTCTGGAAACTTATACCAATACAATCGTTAATATATATCCTTTCTTTTGGTCTGGTTTCTATTGTATGACATGATATCTGTGAAATTCATCAATGCGTTGTGTGTACTTATAGATCATTCATTCGCATGGTCTTATAGTATTCCTTTGTGAGAATACATCACAATTAATTTTTCCATTCTGCTGTTGATTTGTATTTGGGTAATTCCTAGTTTGGGCCATTATGGAAAACGATGCTGCAAACATTTTAGTACTTACTTTTTGGTAATATAAACAAGCATTTCTGTTGGAAGTAGAGCTAGGAGTAGACCAGACCAGAGAACGGGCAGAAGATTGTGGTTGTTCTAATTTATTCAGGGGAAGTTTGGTTGAAAGAAGTGGAAGCATGGAGGCTCATTGCTTTTTTTGTGTGCCCATTCTGAGGTAGTCCAAGGAAATTTCAAAAGAAGAGAAGAAGGTGTGGGCTTTTCCCTACTGCTTTGTTTCTCAGTTCTTTCTCCTTTACATATACCCAGGCACAAACCATGTGCATGGCCTTTACTCTCTCAAAATGGTTTGTGAGGAGAAGCCTTCTTCCTGAGGTATTTTGAGGGACTATCACAAAAATCGTTTGCTCTCAGATATGTCCATCATCGACCCGATGCTAATGTCTGAGTTTCCTTGGTAAAACATGGTAAATAAATGCTAAATGGTTGTGGGAAAGGTAATGTTCTGAAACGAAAGACTACAGCAGGGTGATCTGAGGTCAGACATGGGTTAGATGGCAACACTGAGCCAACAAAGCCAGATGAATGCAGGTTGGGGTGATTACCAGGTCATCATGGCATAAGACGTCAAATCTGAGTGGGAGGCCCTGTCAAAGTCAGAATTCGTGGGCAAATCTGAGACCAACCCTTGGGAATTGTTTAAAAACCCTGAGGCCCACACCATACTCAGACCAATCAAATCAGACACTCTAGGGGTGAATTCCAAGGCATCATTACTTTCTAAAGCTCCGTTGGTGGTTCCAATCCAATGTACAACCAAGAGGTAGTTTTGCTGTCCACAGTAAATTTTGACCCCCAGGGACATTTGGCAATATATGAAGACATTTTTGGTTGTGACAACTTGGGACGCTGCCCTACAGACATCTAGTGGGTCGAGGGCAGGGACGTTGCTATACACTCTTCAGTGCACAGGATAGTCCTCACAACAAAAAATTAACCAGCCCAAAATGAGAGTGGTGCTGCAGTTGAGATACCCTGCTCTCGGCAAATTCTTCTGGAGAGTGGGAGTAGTCATAATTTCTTTAAAAGTCTGATGCTTCGTTCTAGCAGGTTCCCTTGAATTAGAGGCTAACAGAATTTTGAGCAAGGCTATTTCTCCTCTTTTCTGACTCTTGGAGGCTAAAAATGGCACCTCTTTTTCCTCTTCACTGCCTAAAGAAAGTAATCTGCATGAAAGGAAACAGGAGAAATGAGATGGAAAAATTTACTTCCCTACCTGTGGCAATATTCAGCCTGTGTCCAGAAACTGGGCGACGTGCTGTTGTCCTCCTCCCCGAGTTCGGGCCAGGTCCCATGGTGCAGAGAATTAAGTGTGATTGCCTTGAGTCAAAGATCCTCTTTCATTTGAAGTTTGGAAAGTTTAAATCTTTTTTTCACTGTATAGTAGGGTTCATTCATGGCTTGCTGTTGCACTCATGTTTAATTATATCCTAGTGGGAGAGAATATTGAAGACTGTTTTCACATAGCATAATGAAATGCCTTGAAAATGATCTGTCCAATGTAAAATGTCCTGTACAGCTTCACACATCTGCCCCAGAATTTTATAACACACACTTGCTGAATCATTCATCTAACTGAGATGCTGGCTTACAATAACATTTAAATGTGACACATAGGAGGGGGGGCCCAAAAAACTCTGGAATTTATTTATTAAAAAATTGTGTATTGATTCTTACATGTTTCAACTTTAGTCATCTTCAAAGTACTCTCTGTTTGATGCAAGACACCTATTGAGATGCTTTTTCCACTGCTCAAAACCTTTTTGAACTCGTCCATTTTGATGCCTTTTAGCGCTTCTGCCGTTTTTGGTTTCACCTCTTCCACATGGGCAAAATGTTTCCCTTTGAGGACATTTTCATCCAAGGAAACAACAACAACAAAAAGTTGCTGGGGCAAGATTGGGTGAAGAGGGAGGGTGAAACACGGGAGCCATGCTGGTTTTGTTCAAAAACTGCTGAACACTCAGCGTGGTGTGCACAGGTGCGTTGTCATGGTGGAAGAACCACTCACCTGTCTGTCACAACTCGGGACATTTCTTTTGCAAATCGTGACACGAACTTCTCAAAACTTCCAGATAAAAATTTTGGTTGGAGGAACAAATTCCGAGTGTACTACAAGGGACCCACATTCCAAAAGATAATTTGCGTTGGTTTGGGTCTCCCCTCTTATTTATATTTTACACCCCAAGGAGAATGCTCCTTAAAGAGCAGGGACTCACACACACAATCCTCCCTCATCCTGCCAATACTCCTCGTACATTCATGCCTAGCAGAGTGCTGGGCACATTGTATGTGCTCAGGAAATGATTGTGAGAGGAAAGACAAAAAAATTGGAGGAAAGGAGGAAGAAAAGGAGGGAGGAAGGGAGGAGGCTATAATGTGACTGTTGATATACCTGAATCTTGTAAACACAGTGAGCCATGATGTAGCGACATTCTACAAGGTGTCTGCACATCCAGAAAACATAGGATACATTTATTATTAAACAGTTTATTAACTATGTTTTCAAATAATAATGCTCAATATATTCTTTCTCAACCTATTACAATATTTTCTGTGTTTCTAGACTTTTTGGACACCCTGGAGTATATTTATTTGTATTTTTGTTTATATGTGCATAAATATATTTATAAATACACTCTTTTCCCTGTGATTCCAGACATCTGGGACATTCTATAATATAGTTATTGTGATATGTTTAGCATATTATATATAATCAGTTTCATATTGGGCCCATTGCTTTACATTTAGGATTACTTCATCTTAGAAGATTTCTGGATTTTGAAGAAAAAATGTAGTGAGCATATTATTTGAAATAGAAACTAACATATTGTTTAAATATTTGTTTATCTTGTAGCTTTTGAATTTTTGAATACCCTGTGTTAAATAATTTGGAAAAAATTCATTTGTTTGAGTAATCAGAATCAGAGAGGCTGTGAAGGTTTGGGTGGTGCTTGTTTTGAGGCGACCATCTGCTGAAACAAAGCTTCCAAGGACCCCTGCATTGGTGCAACCTGGGGAAACTTATTAAAAGAACATGTTTCTGGGCCCTACTCCAGACCTGCTAAAGCAGAGCTTTAGAATCTACATTTTAAACAAGTTCCCCTGGTGATTCTTGTGCACCCAAGATTCACTGTGCTAAAAGTGACCATTTTTATAAGTCCCCTACGCCACTGCTTGACACATTCAGATGTATGGTGAGTAGCAAATTCAATAAGTCCCCTAGTCACTAAGGTCAACAAATAAAACAGTCAAGTGGAGGCAACTGCTGGTTCAGAGCCAGGAGCATCCGTTTGGGGCTGCTTTTATGAGAAGGGGGCACTTGCAATTTGGTTCCTGGCGGAATTTTCTTGTAATAATAATAATAATAACAATAATGAAACAGCAACACCAAAAAAATTAAAATAGCTAGCGGTCACTGAATGTTTACTAGATGTTAAGTGGTGTCCTAAGCATATTACATGTCCATGTGACTAATCCTCCCGACATCTCTAAGAGGTAGGTACAATTATTATTATTTTTTTTTTACAGAAGAGGAAACTGAGGCACAGAAAGGCAATCGACTTATCTAAGATCTCACAGCCAGAAACAGAGTTGGGGCTTCACATTCAGGGAAGCCAAATTCTAATTGAACACAGAGTCTTGTGCTAGACGGTATTTGTTCTTCTGAGAGAATGAAGAATGGAGTCTGGATGTATAACGACGGTAATTGAGAGACTTTGCTTAGAGTAGTCCACTTATAAATGAGTAATGTGAAATAACTGAATTCCCACTATATGCCAACCACTGTTTCAGGCCCTGAGTATATATGAAAATGAAGACAGCGGTGTGCCTGTAACTTTAAGTAGCTCACAGTCCTTAAGGAGGAGGCATGAAGGGGACATCATCACACACGTCCACATAAACTTGCAACTCTAAGCTGGGTTCGGTGGCTCAGCCTGTAATCCCGTGCCTTTGGGAGGCTGAGGTGAGTGGATTGCCTGAGCCCGCGGGTTCGAGACCCGCCTGGGCAACTTGGCGAGACCTCATCTTGTCTTCAATAAATCAAAAATTATCCAGGCGTGGTAGCGCGCGCCTGTAGTTCCAGCTACTTGGAAGGCTGAGGCAGAAGGCTTGCCGGAGCCCAGTAGGCGAGGCTGTGGTGGCCGGGAGCGGCCACTGCACTCCAGTCTGAGCTACAGAGTGAGACTCCAACTCAAACAAACAAACAAACAAACAAATTAACAAACAGAAAACTTGCAACTCTGATTAATGCTATTCTGAGTATATATGAAGCAGGCAGTCTGACCTGGACAGAAAGGGCCAGGAATCTCAACAGGGCACTGTGGGAATGGGTTGTCTCTGCTCCAGGTTGTCCAGCGCATCACCTAGGATGTCTTGAAAGCTGGGCTCAGCAACATCTGTTAATTGAAGCCCCTACTCGTGGCCTCTTGAAGCCCTTACTTGTGGCCTCTTTATGTGACTTGGGCTTTTCAGAGCAGGGCAGCTAAATTCCAGAGGGTGCATCCAAACAGGGTCGTCAAAGAGTGGTGTTTCAGGAGAACTAAGCAGAAGCCACGTAGCCTTTTATGATCCAGAGTCTCAAATCACCCAGTACCTAATTCATTAGTCAAACGTCGTCATCTTGCCCAGGTTCAAAGGCAGGGGACGAAGACCTTACCCCTCAGTGAGCTTTGTTCTACAGATTTTCAGTTTAAAAGGGGAGAGTTTGTCAACCAAAGGGAATGTCTCTAACTCTGGACATTTATTCACTATAGTTGGTGGAGGAGAAATTTTTTTGGAGTGCCTCATGTCATATCCATTGGTTGCTTTCAACTGTCCAATGGCTTTGATTGGTAGGAGCTGGGAAAATATCTCAGGACTTGCATCACTTCCTCAGGTGAATCAGAACCTAGCAGTCTGTATTTTTATTTTTAAAATTATTTTTATTTTTTATTTTAAAATGTGGGCTACAATTCAGGATTAAGTAGACAAGTGGTCATCGTACAGGCAAAGTTTGGACCTCCCTTTGGTCCCCACTCTGCCTGGTTTGAGATCAGGTACCCTTATTGATGTTGTGTCCCCCCTCCCCGCCAGCAATCTGTATTTTCACAAGCTCTTCAGGTCATTTTTATGTGGTTAAAGTTTGGGCAACATGTTATGCTCTACAAAATAGAATCCCCAAAAGGCTGAGGAATTGAAGACCCTATGCTAAACCATGAGACCTCTGTTTCCTTTCTCCATCTTATTCTGAGAGTGCTACCTGCCAGGCTTGTGCTCCTCCATTCTTCTCCCTACCCTCCACTACCTTTACTGCAAGGGTAGACTATCAGAGGATTCCTTTCTTGAGAAACTGGGTGATCCTAAAGCAAAGATTTTTAGACTAGCAGCTCCCCTTCGCCATGTAATAAAACAGCTTGGTTTTTTTTGCCAGGTTTTCCTACAACAAAGGCCACAAGTTGATAAGTGCTGTCTCCGCATACGGAAATTTCAATCAGCTTTGTAGTGCCTATCAAATATGAGTAGACAGTCAAGGATGAGCAGATATTTGGAGAAACGTCCCCACCACACAAAAGGCAGAGATCAAATAATTAAACTTGTAGAATGAAGCGACTTAGGGGAAACAGAAAATTCAGGAGACAGAGGAAAAATTCAATAATTATGATAACGACGACAACAAAAAAGTCCAATAATCACAAATGCTCCTGTTTGTATAAAAGAAGACACTGGATTCATGAAGTAAGAACATGACGTGATAAAACAGAACAAATGAAAGAGAAGTACAAGTTCTTGGAAATTAAAATAGGGTGTAGATGATCATGTCATTTGTGGAAAAAGAATGAAATAAGATGCTTAAGAATTTTAGTAGAGAGATTACAAGATAAAATAGAACCTAATTTCCCTGAAGATACAACAAAAAGATTAAGAAATGAAACATGAGAGAGAAAAATAAGAAAATCAGATGAAAGGCATGTTTCATCAGCCTCACCACTTCCCCATCAAGGCAGTCCTGGTATTCAGCAAATATTAATTAAGGTGGGAGTGGCTCTTTTCGGGTACCTATATGTTCACTGTGTATATTTCACTGATGTACGAATCTACTGTAGTGAGCTGAGTCACTCAGAAGTCCCTGAGGGTGAGGGAATTGTTTTTCCATAGAAGAGCACCTTAGAAAGCTATTGGAATGTCAAGCCCCAGAACCAAGGTGGGCTCCCCAAAGTGAGGTCAGAGCCAAAAGAGGGCCAAACTGATCTGAGAGAGGCAATGCGAGGGAGTTTAGGTTTTGTTTTATTGCCTCCCACCTTCCCACCCAAGGAGAAGGGAAAGAGAAAAACAATCAAATAAGGACAGGGACAGAGAGAAGGCTGAAAGGGCTAAGACACATAGCTGACAGCTGGAGTTATAGTTATCAAAAGTGGTTATAGAAGTTCGTAAGTGCAGAGGTGGCTAATAGTCAATTGTAAGTGTGTGAATTGCTGCAAGACCAACTTTCTCTTTCTTCCCAGACTGTCAGTATTAGCTACACATACATGACTTTGTGTGAGTGGGTTGATTTTGGGGTGTGAGGGTACAGAAGGAAGAACTGGGATGCCCCGTGTTGCGCAGCGGGGAGGTTCAGAACAAGAGTAATTCAGAAGGAAGAGTTTGTGGCCAGCCACAGCTAAGACAAACATTAACCATCCCCATCTCTTTATCCTCAATCACTCAAGTCCCCAGAGAGGCTGGAAGTGATTTAAGGTCCTCTGCACACACTGGATGCCATTTGAACAAATCCTGTTTGAAACTCAAGGGTAAGGTTACCTTAGCTAAGGTTGTCATTACAGAAACACAATTTCATTTAAATTCATGACAAATCTGTGAGTTCATCATTACTGTCATGATTTTACAGAGGAGGAAACGAAGAGAGTTTTAAATGGAGGTTGGATAATTTACCCAAGGTGCTCTGGTTTTAAGTGGCTGAACTGGAATTCAGAGCCAGGCCTCATTGGTCCCACAACTCATGCTTCTCCCATTACACCAGGTCCCACATCAAGGAATAATGTGCCAAATTCACATCCTCATCAACTCTTTGCTGAAGGCGTTGCACTTCTGAGCTATTGGGTTTTGATATGGCTGAATGTACTCTAGTGTAGCGTAGATTTTGGTCTAAGGATTGGTATTTATCTCCATCTTTAATCTTTTCTGATTGCTTAAGGCTTTTTCTTCTCTACTCCTTCATACAAAACCTATTCTGTTTCCTTCCATAAGCAAGCATGCATGAGACATAGACAGCCTCATTTATTTTAACTATAAAGGAAGAGCCCTGGGAAGTTAATCAGACTGCCAGGAATCTGGAATTTGCTGATGAATGGACATTTGGCTGAGCATAGTAAATTCTCAGCTAATTGAAAGCAGATAACAAGAGTAATGCATCCACCTTGAAAAACATCACATTCCTAATAAATAATTGGAAATGGCAATCTTTTGACATATGAACTAAGGGGAAGAAGTCTTAAATAAATTCTGGACTAATTCCTGTCACATATATTATACTGTATTTAGCAGTTGTGCTATATGAGAAGATTAAAAGCTATAAATCTCTTTGCAACACCATCTACGGCAGTGCCTTAAATCCAGAATAAATAGAAGTAGGGTTCTCAGAATGCTACACAGAATGTTGACTTCCATGATTTTAATGTTGTGGGGTGTGTGTGTGTGTGTGTGTGTGTGTCTGTGTGTGTGTGTGTGTGAGAGAGAGAGAGAAAGAGAGATAGAGGGGGGAGGAGTTATTATTTCTCTCTCTCTCTATTTGAGAACAAAACATCAATAAGGGTACCTGATCTCAAACCAGGCAAACTGGGGACCAAAGGGAGGCCCACACTTTACCTGTACAATGACCACTTATCTACCTAATCCTGAATTGTATCCCATATCTTTAAAATAAAAAAAGAAGGAAATGTGGGGCACACCAATCAGAAAAAAAAAAATCCCAAAAAACAACTACAAAAACCCCCAGTTATTTAAAGAGGTCCAGTGGATCATCCTGGTTACATGACTGCTGCTACAAAATGCATCTTCTAGAATGCTCTTCCTAACCCCAGTGTGATCCATGGACATCACCTAGGAGCTTGCTAGAAATGCAGAATTTCAGACCTCCTTCCAGACCTACTGAATCAAAATCTGCACTTTATTTTCAAAATTTTTCATTTTATAGATGTGGGGTACAATTCAGGGTTAGGTAGACAAATGTTCATTATGCAGGTGCCCTTGTTGATGAGGTGTGCATTCTCCGCCCCTGGCAGATTCCCGCCTCTCCCAACCCCCACCCCCGGCACTTTCCCGCTACTGTCAATCCTTTTCTTATAGTATTACGATAATTGTTCAAGGTCTGCTTATGAGTGAGAACACGTGATACTCAGTTCTTTGTTTCTGTGAAAGATCACTCAGTATTATAGACTCTAATTCCAACCAGGTTGCTGTGAAGTTCATAATTTTTGTCCTTTATCCTTCTTTATGGCTGCATAATATTCCATCACGTATACGTACCACTTTTTTTTTTATCCAGACCTCTTTTGATGGGCAGCGTGGTTTGTTCTAAGTTTTTGCTATTGTGAACAATGCTGCAATAAACATATTTGTGCAGGTATCTTTTTCATAGAGTGATTTGAGTTCCTCTGGGTATATTCCCAGTAGGGTACTGCAGGGTCATATGGAAGGTCGATTTTTAAGGAATTGCCAAACTGTTTTCCACAAGGTTTGTGCTAGTTTGCACTCCCACCAACAGTGTAGAAGTGTTCCCTTTATGCTACATCCTCACCAGCATGT
This sequence comes from Carlito syrichta, assembly GCF_000164805.1. Lineage (NCBI taxonomy): Eukaryota > Metazoa > Chordata > Mammalia > Primates > Tarsiidae > Carlito > Carlito syrichta. The sequence continues at coordinate 292,541 of NW_007248684.1, forward strand.
CTTGTTTTTTGAGTTATTGATGATGGCCATCCTGACTGGTGTTAGGTGGTATCTCAGTGTGGTTTTAATTTGCATTTCTTTGATGACTAGTGAGGCTGAGCGTTTTTTCATGTATCTGTTGGCTATTCGTATGTCTTCTTTTGAGAAATGTCTGTTCATATCGTTTGTCCAATTTGTAATGGGGCTGTTTGTTTTTTTCTTTTCGGCACGTTTGAGTTCCTTGCAGATCCTAGATGTTAGGCCTTTGTCAGACATAGAGTTGGCAAATATTTTTCCCCAGTCTGTGGGCTATCTCCTTGCTCTCTTGATGGTTTCGTTGGCTTTGTGGAAGCCTGTCAGTTTGATGAGGTTCCACTTGTCTATCTTATCTCTTATGGCATGGACATTTGGGATTTTGATCAGGAATTGGTTGCCAGTTCCAACTTCCATAAGGGTGTCTCCTGCATTTTCTAAGGTTCTTATAGTTTGAGGTTTTATGTTTAGGTCTTTGATCCATTTAGAGTTGATTTTTGTGTATGGGGATAGGTGGGAGTCCTGTTTCAATCTTCTGCATGTGGTTAGCCAGTTTTCCCAGCACCATTTACTGAATTGGTTTTCCTCTCCCCAGTGGTTGGTGGTAAATCTGCATTTCAACAGGATCCTCAGGGAATTCATGTACACGTTAACCTTTAATAAGTGTTATTCTAGTGTTTAATTCAGAAAAATTTTAGATAATTTGAGTGATAGCAGAGCTAACTAGATTCATCCAGAATTGGTTTCATCCCACGCTCCGGGATAAGTCTAATGCTCAGGCTATATACTCAGAATGAGCTTCATCTTTTTCCTGTCTTGTCCTAGAAGATGGCCTCTACCTCCTGCCCCGACCTTGCCTTGACTCTGAGTTCCAGAAGATAGGTCTTTGTCCTGGTTCCTCCCTCCTATTCCTTATTTTAGTCTCTCTCTGGGTTTCCAGTCTGGGGCCTGTTTTCTCTGGACTAAGAATTTCTAGCCAGGCATCCCCCTTTCAGCCTTTTGGGGACTGCAGCCCTGCCCAAGACTATCTCAGGTCTGTGCACCTGTGAGTCCTTGCCTGCTATCAGTTTTCTGGAACAGTACCCACCTGCCTTTCCAGTGAAGCCAGGGGCTACAGTGGTGGGGAGCCCACAAGCAGGCTACTGAAGGAGGGAGCTGATGGTTGCTACCACCTGTCCCTGCTCTGGGGTCCTCTTGCATTTCTGGATGATGTAGACTTATTTAGATTTCTGGAGGGGAAAAAAAAAGGATTCCTGAAGCCAGTTATTTTTAGGAAGGGTGTTTTTGCCATAATTTCTTGAACAATTACTGTGTGTTTGGATACTCCACTAGATACTTTTCTTATATTCTCATGCATTCCTCATAACAACCCAATGAGATATGCATTTTTGAAATTGCTACTGAGATATATTATTCAATAAGATGCACAGATCTTAACTGTGCAGCTAAGATGAATTTTGATACACATATACACCGGTGTAATACACATTGCCGTCAAGATATAGACCATTTTTGTCTGTATCAAAGAGACGAAAATAAAAACTTTCTAACAGAATTCCCTTGTGCCCATTTTTAGTCAATTCTCCTGACCCCAGAGGCTACTATTATGCTGACATCTATCCACATTGGTTCAGTTTGGATGTTCTGGAAATACACATAAATGGAATCTTGTGGTGTGATACTCTTTTGTATCTGGCTTCTTTCATTCATTATGGTATCCATGAGAGACATCCATGTTGTTGTGTATATCAGTAATTCCTGGTAGGATATTTAATTGCCATGTTGTCTGTGAGTACATGAAGGATTATAGAGATTGACTAACTTGTCCTGGTTATATGAAAAGGGCTAGTGCCGCCAGGTGTGGTGGCTCAAGTCTATAATCCCAGCACTTTGGGAGGCCAAGGCAAGAGGATTGTCCGAGCCCATGGGTTTGAGACCAGCCCAGGCAACACGGTGAGACCTCGTCTCTACAATAAAATAAAATTAAAAAAAAGAAAGAAAGAAAAGAGTTAGTGCTGATATTAGAATCCAGGTCAATCTGACTCAAGAATCATCTCAAACTCCCCTTCGGGTTGCATCACATCAAGTTTGGTAGAGTTTACAGATGGCAGATCATGGGACTTCTCAGCCTCTACAATTGCTTGAGCCAGTTCCTTATAATCTCTTTCTCTCGCTGTGGATATGCAGACACTATACACCAAGTATTTTATATTGCATTTTTCTAAATGAATCTCACTCTATCGCCCTCTGCATTTGGAGATTCTATTTAATTCTCATTGCCGGCTGCCCTGCTCTGGTTTTTGGTAATGAGTTTCTGTTTTCAACTAGATGGGATTGTGGTGCTCAGAGTTGAATGGGACCATCAAAGGAAATTCCATTCAAGCCATTTTGGGAGGAAATATCCTGAGAGGACTACCTGAGTAGAGTCTAAAGCTGAGCAAAGGTGGATTCCCATTCTTGTGGTCTCTCAGAGGTGAAAACTTCCCCTTTGCGGTGAGATTAGGGGATGTGATGGTTAACTTTATGTGTCAATTTCACTGAATCACAGGGTGCCCAAATATTTGGCTAAACATTATTTCTGGGTGTGTCTGTGAGAGTTTTTCTGGATAAGCATTTGAATCGGTAGACTGAGTCGAGCAGACTGCTCTCTTCGTTGTGGGTGGACATCATCCAACAATTGAGGACCCAAATAGAACAAAAAGGTGGAGGAAGGAAGAATTTTCTCTCTTTCTATTTGACTGCTTGATCTGGGACATTGATTTTCTCCTGCTCTTGAACTGGAACTTACACCATTGGCACTTCAGGTTTTCAGGCCTTTGAACTCGGACTGGAACTACACCATTGGCTTTCTTGGGTCTCCATGTTGCCTAGGCTAGTCTCGAACTCTTGGGCTCATGCAATCCTCTCACCTTGGCCTTCCAAAGTGCTGGGATTACAGACATGAGCTACCACACCCGGATGAGACAATTCCTTATAATGAATTTGTCTCTCCCTCCTTTCTTCTCTCCCTTTCTCTCTCCCTCCTACTCCTCTATTCACACACACACACACACACACACACACACACACACACACACACACACACACACACTATTGGTTTTATTTCTCTGGAGAACTCTGACTAATTTTTGGTTCTATTTCTCTGGAGAACTCTGACTAATTCAGGGGATATTTGAATGTCCTATTAGTTGTGCCCCAATATTTCACCGGTATTTTCTTGAGAAGACAGGGCCTCTATGTGCCAAAAGAGAACCAAAATTCTGACACTATGTCCTTCACAGAGTTTCCAGGGTGATCAAATGAGAAAAGGATGCAAAACGATTTGTAAACTGTAATGTGTTTTATAAAACAAAGCTGTTGTTACAGTTCCTTACTCTAGGTTCTTCAGAGTGAAATTTAAGTTAGAAGGATAAATTTCTAATCTCCCATCTGGAAAGAACAATTTGACTGCAATGCTGGTGCTATATGTTTTTGTTTTTTTCCACTCTTGAGGATTTCTTTTATGAGTAGAAATACATTCTGTTGTATTGCTTTCAGTCCCTAGATTTTTCCCCCCAGGGTGTCCTAGCTAACTAGTTTGCTTTAGTTTTCCTTTATCCATTTAAAATGAAGAAGATAGAAACGTAGAATAATTAAAGACTATATATCAAAGAATTAGTTATATAAAAGAGTTACTGTCTCACACCATTCCAGGAAGAAAAAACAATAAGAAAAATTTGGAATTTGGGCTGAATCGAACAAAACTTTCCTGGCAGAGCTAATTATTTAATTAGAATGGATTAATATTAGGATCCTGTTTCGCAAATGTTTAAAATTTGCAATAGTTGATTATCTCCAATAAAACTAAGCATGTACTTTTAAAGAAATAATTATTCAATTATTCCTATTTTTCTTTTTGCCTGTAGTGTTTTCAAGCATTCCTACAGCTTTTCACATGGCTTTCTGATTTTTTTAATAGTAGAATTTAGAAGGGGATACTTTACAAGGTAAGGGTTCTTTTAAATCCTGTGTGCAGTATTCCTGCTTGTATGGTCTCTTTTGGGCTTTTTAATTAACTAATTAATTTTGAGTCAGGAGCTCACTCTGTTGCCCAGGCTGGAGTGCAGTGGCATGGTCATGGCTCATGACAACCTCAGCCTCCTAAGTCAGGTGATCCTCCTGCCTCAACCTCCCGAGTGACTGAGACTACAGGTGCGTGACACCATGCCTGGCTCATTTTTCAGCTTTTGTAGAGACATGGTCTTGCTACATTGCCTAGACTGGTCTTGAACTCCTTGAGCAAGCCTCCCACCTGGGCCCTCAAAGTACTAAGATTAGAGGCCTCAGTCACCATGCCTGGATTTTGGGCCTTTATTAAATGACTGATCTATTTAGCTAACATGTTTAGGAGTTAAGTCTTCAGAAGTTTTTTTTTTTTTTTTGAGTTGGAGTCTTACTCTGTCACCCAGGCTGGAGTGCAGTGGCACGCTCACGGCCATGGCAGCCTCAACCTGCTGGGTTTAGGCAATCAGTTAGCCTCAGCCTTTCAAGTAGCTGGAACTACAGGTGTGTGCCACCACACTCAGCTAATTTTTCTTGATTTATTGTAGAGACAAGGTCTCGCCAAGTTGTCCAGGCTGGTCTCAAATCCTTGGGCTCAGGCAATCCTCTTGCCTCAGCCTCCCAGAGTGCTGGGATTATAGGGGTGAGCCACTGTGCCCGGCATCTTCTTAATCATATAAGAGCATGCCTATATTGAGTTTTGTTGTATTGGGTTTATTTTATTTTATTGAATCTGCTTGATTGTCTTTGCTGGTTTCTTTCCTCTTGATTGTTGGCTGTTTCCCAGTTTTATTAGAGGAATTTGATAATATAGTCTCCAACTTCCTTGGTAGCTTCTTCCCTGGTTTCTCCCATGCCTAGAATGTCATTATGTGTAAACATACTAAGCAGACATGCTGTTCTATCCCCCAAACTGACCTTCAGGAGCATTGCTCAAGTGTGATGTTTCATACTATCTTGCCAGTGGTACTAGAGTATAGCTGTTAAGAGCACTGTTTATTCATTGAAATTTGGGCAAGCTATAGGATGGCTCTTGATGGACAATTTAGATGAAGATGATCTATAAATGTCATGCCCTGTACTGTTTCTAAAATGTCATGAGCAAAGTAATACAAAGGCTTGGATGAACAGACCTAGGGTTTAAAAACAGGCTCTGAACAACAACACAGGAATTTATATGGAAACATAAAAGACCAAGAATAGCCAAACAATCCTTAGCAAAAAACAAAGCAAAATAAAACAAACAAACAAACCAAAAAACAAAGCAGAAGGTATCACACTCCCAGACTTTAAACTTTATTATAAAGCTACAATAATCAAAACAGCCTGGTATTGGTGCAAGAACAGGCATATAGTCCAATGGAATAGAATTGAGATTCCAGAAGCAAAACCTCAATTTTTCGACCAACCCATCTTTGACAAAGCCTCCACCACCAACTACTGGGGAGAGGAGAACCTATTCAGTAAATGGTGCTGGGAAAACTGGCTGACCACATGCAGAAGATTGAAACAGGACCCCTTACCTATCCCTATACACAAAAATTAACTCTAAATGGATCAGAGACCTAAACGTAAAACCTCAAACTATAAGAACCTTAGAAAATGCAGGAGACACCCTTATGGAAGTTGGAACTTGCAACCAATTCCTGATCAAAACCAAAAGTGCCCAGGCCATAAGAGGTAAGATTGACAAGTGGGACCTCATCAAACTGACAAGCTTCTGCAAAGTCAAACAAACCATCAAGAGAGCAAGGAGACAGCCCACAGACTGGGAAAAAATATTTGTCAACTGCGTGTCTGACAAAGGCCTAACATCTAGGATCTGGAAGGAACTCGAACCTGTTGAAAAGAAAAAAACAAACAACCCCATTACAAATTGGACAAACGATATGAATAGACACTTCTCAAAAGAAGACATATGAGCAGCCAACAGATACATGAAAAAACGCTCAGCCTCACTAGTCATCAAGGAAATGCAAATTAAAACTACACTGAGATACCACGTAACTCCAGTCAGAATGGCCATCATCATTAACTCAAAAAACAACAGATGCTGGAGAGGATGTGGCGAAAAGGGAACACTTCTACACTGTTGGTGGGAGTGTAAACTAGTACAGCCTTTGTGGAAATCAGTGTGGCGATTCCTAAAAGTTCTAAAAATCTAAAAATATACCCAGAAGAACTCAAGTCACTCTGTAAAAAAGAAACCTGCACATGTATGTTTATCGTAACTTTGTTCACAATAGCAAGATCATGGAACCAACCATGCTGCCCCTCAAAAGAGGACTGGATAAAAAAAATGTGGTACATATACACAATGGAATATTACGCAGTCATAAAAAAGAACGAAATCATGAATTTCACAGCAACCTGGATGAAATTAGAGTCTATAATACTGAGTGATCTCTCACAGAAACAAAGAACTGAGTATCACATGTTCTCACTCATAAGCGGACCTTGAACAACTATTGTAATAATATAAGAAAAGGATTGACAGTAGCGGGAAACTGCGGGGAATGGGGATGGGAGAGTAGGGAGGTGGGATTGGCAGTAGTGGGAATCTGCCAGGGGAACGGGGGGCACACCTCACCAACAAGGGTACCTGCACAATGAATATTTGTATACCTAACCCTGAATTGTATCCTACAATTTAAAAATAAAAAAATTAAAAGTAAAAAAATAAAATAAAATGAAAAAATAAAAGCAAGCAGTGCTTTTTACTAGCTGAAGGACCCTGAGCAAACCACTTAACTTCTCTGAACCTCAGTTTTCTGATCAATAATATGGAAATAACAAAGGCAACTTTACAAAGTTGTCAGGATCAATGGCATTTGTAAAGTGCTTGGAATATCTAAGAGACCACAATTTGGTGACCACTCCATTTATAATGACTCTCTGGGTGTGAGCTTTAACCTTGTGTAACCTTCCCAAAAGTTGTACGGTTTGGAGTGCATGTATTTTTCCAGTTTACTGATGAATCTGCTCTTTCAAATAAAATCAAACATTCTTGAAAGTCAAGAACAATTATACACATTGTCTGTGCAATGAGTTAAGATGGGAATTCTATTGAGTTAATTTTTTACAAAACTATGAAGTTTACTTTTCTGTATCATTTTCTTCTTAGAACTTAACAGTTTATCTTGTAATTTTATTATATTTTTCCAAACACAAAAAATTACATAGAATAGTTATCCAACTGTTTGTTGGGGATATGTTCCAAGACCCCCAGTGGAGGACTGAAACTATGAATAGTATTGAATTCAACGTATACTTTTTTTTTAGACAGAGTCTCACTCTGTCACCCAGACTGAAGTGCAGTGGCACGCTCATGGCCACCACAGCTTCAACCTGCTGGGCTCAGGTGATCCTTCCTCCTCAGCCTCCTAAGTAACTAAAATCACAGACGTGCGCCACCATGCTCGACTAATTTTTTGATTTATTGTAGAGATGAAGTCTTGTCAAGTTTCCCAGGTTGGTGTCGAACCCCTGAGCTCAGGCAATCCTCTTATCTCTACCTCCTAAAGTGCTGGGATTGCAGGCGTGAGCCACCATGCCCAGCTAATGTATACTTTTTGATCTGAAAACTGAGACAGCTACTAAGTGATTTACAGGTGGACAGTGATGGGTCCATTGGACAAAGAAAGAGTTCATGTCCTTGGCAGAATGGAGTGGGAGAAGTGAGATAGTTTTCATCAAGCTACTTGGAATGGTGTACAATTTAAAACCTATAAATTGTTTATTTCTGGAATTTTCTATTTAATATTTTCAGACTGTGATGGTAACTGAAACTGAGGAAAGCAAAACTACGGATAAGGGGAGACTACTGTATATAGTTCCATCATTTCTGGGTCCATCTCTTTTCAGTTTTGGCTATGTAAGATTTACACAGGCACTTTTGTTATTCCCACACACGGCTTTTTCAGTCCAGACCTTCTTCCAAGTGGTGGGTCAGTCACTTTCCTATATATCCTGGAGTGAGGTGACAGGTCTGGCCCAGTCCTACGTAACCAGACCGTTACACAATGAGCTTGCCCATAATACCACAACACGTTTCTGTCGTCCTCTACATTTTAGGCATGACCTGTCCTTGTTTCCAGTTCAGTGGTTACTCATTCATGGGTAGTTTAATCTACTTTAGGTCATTAATAAAGATGTTAAATAAGGACTTATCTGACAACAAAGCCCCCCGCCTTCACCCCCTCCACAGGTGGCTCTGTTAGAAAGCCCTGGAATGAAGAAAAAGGACACTTTGTCTTATCACAACGAACTATCCCCTTTCAGTGAATTATAGAAACGGTAGGTCCAGTGAGTGTGGAACATGTCACACATTTAGTCTTTAATGATCAGTTTGTTCCAGAGCCTAAGAGAATGTTTGTATTCAACAAGCTAAATTTGGTTTGAATCCGGACTTGGAGGTTGTCCCAATGGATTCAAGCAGATTGAAAAGTTATGAACAAAGGGATGTTGGGATAATGAAGTGTCCTGCTTAAGCTTGCCCTTCCGTGGCTTTCCAATTTGTGAAAGAGACTTCTAACAGAGCCACTGGGGGTCACCTTCAGATGAGTCCTTATTTGTCATCTTATTAATGAACTAGAATATCAGCTTGCAACAGAAAATTAATGAATCTATGTATTGATCATCAATGGCTAGAAACATCACAAAGAGGCAAGAAGATATTATAAGCTTCCTGATGGAAGAACACACCACCACTTATGAAGTAGTCTTGTCAAAAAGAGCAAACCCAAATCTGATCAAACCTCTAGTCCCTGCTACCAATTTATGAGAAATATGAAGACAGAGAACATGTTAAATGATTCCATGGAGATGTAATCAACAAAATTAAGACTGCAGGAAATCTACAGGACAAATAATTCTGAATCTTTACAAACTGAAAGGAAAAAGAGAGATAGATGAGACACCTATAAAATTAAAGAGATTTAAGAGGCAGATTATTCAATCATAATGTGTTGACTTTAATTAGATACTAGTTCAAACAAAAAATGGTTTAAAAAGACTTATGAGATAAATGGAAATTTGAGCACTGACTGGATATTTGATGATCTTAAGAAATTATTAAAATTGTAAATATAGTAGTTCATGTTTTTTTTTAAAGAATATTTATCATTTGGAGATGCATACTGAAATATTTACAGATAAGATGATCTAATGTCTGTGATTTGCTGCAAAATAGTATGGGAGAGAGAGAAGTGAATGAGGATATAATGAAAGAAGATGAAAGAAAATCAAGCTAACTATTAAAGTTGGGTAATAGGGGCTTGCACTTTTCTCTTTGTTTTTGTATTTGTTTAATGTTTTCCAAAGCCGGGCTCGGTGGCTCAGCCTGTAATCCCGCGCCTTTGGGAGGCTGAGGTGAGTGGATTGCCTGAGCCTGCAGGTTCGAGACCCGCCTG
>NW_007248684.1:302134-328309 GCF_000164805.1 Carlito syrichta
CGGTAGCGCACGCCTGTAATTCCAGCTACTCGGAAGGCTGAGGCGGAAGGATCGCCGGGGCCCAGCAGGTCGAGGCTGCGGGGGCCGAGAGCGGCCACTGCACTCCAGTCTGGGCGACAGAGTGAGACTCCAACTCAAAAAAAAAAAAATTAATGTTTTCCATAATAATAAAAGGTAAACCAAAGTACTGCGAGATCTTAAATCTCCAGAGATAAAGCAAAATCAGGATATATATGTATGATGAGATACTATAATAGGTACTGTATTTCAATTATGTTCAACATTCTATATATGCTTAGACTAAAAGGCAGAGTAATCCACTGTAAAAAGAGTTTCAACAAGATTTGAAGGATCTTTCCCAAGGTTCTGAAATTGATCATCAGTAGTGTCTTGGCTCTGAACCCAAGCCATTCTGCCTTAAGATTTGCACTTTAACCCTCAAGTTATATATCTACTGTGTCCAGGTATAGGAGAGGCAAAGGATTAAACAACAGCAACAACAAAACACCTTATTTATTAGTTGATGACTTTGTGCCAGGCACTTTACACATTACCTCATTTCAATTCTGACTGTAAACCCTAAGGTAGGCTTTATTATCCTTAGTGGATGGATGGTGAAACGAGACTGAGAAAAATAACTTGCCTAGTGTCACATAGCCAGAAAGTAAGGATCCAGAAAGTATGCATAAACAGTATATAATCATTAGTGTGATTGCTATAGACAGCAAGGATCTGGGATATTCGCCTAATTCAATCTGACGTCAAAATATCCCGAAGTTACTCTCAGGATGGTAGAAAAGGAAATATGCATAAACAGCATATAATAATTAGTGCAATAATATCATATAACAACATATATTGACATTTTTGTGAATGTGCTGCCTGTAAAGGGTGAGGAGGATCATACCTTCATTTATTCAAACAATTAGGGAATCTCCAAACTTTTGTTTTAACATAGTCCTTGGCACAAATATTTGTGTTGTTCCACACCACATCCTGTGGCAGACAATTTCCACACATATTGATGGAGTTCTACCCCAAGTATCCGCCACTTCTATCTGCTTTCAGGAACTTAGTCTACACAAAAGAGACATGCACTCTGTGTGTGTGTGTGTGTGTGTGTGTGCGTGTGTGTGTGTGCGTGTGTGTGTGTGTGTGTGTGTGTGTAGAGTTAACACTCCCAGGGACAACACTCTATCAATGGGAGAGTGGTGGAGGTCAACAGATAAAAGTCCCAGATCCCCAGATTTTGAAGAAACATTTCTGATACACATTTGGTAGTGCTTCAAAGAGTCCCTCCACTAAGCCTCAGTTGCCCATGGAGGTAACCGGCTTTACAACACATTGGCTTTTTCTTTTTTCCTGTCTCGTACTCCCATTTCCTTCATTCTTCTTTCTACAATTACCTAAGAGATGAAATCCTTGCACCCAGGTTCTTGCCTCAACTCTGCTTCTGGTAGAACTCAAACCTCTCTCAATAAAAGAAATTCTGAGTTTGCTTCTAATGTATGCATATTTGTTTGCTTATAAAAAATAAGCAATAATAATTTTTTCAAAATGTGGGGTACAATTCAGGTTAGGTATACAAATGTTCATTATGCAGGTACCCTTGTCAATGACAATAATAATTTTTTAGATTTTTATTTTATTTGTTATTGTACACATAATACTTATGTAAATACTTATAAAACTTATAAAAGATATATGTGCCTTTATTGAGGAGGCATACTCTAAATATTTTATTGATGGGCTGTACATAAACGAATTGGAAAATCACTTCCTTGGGCTGTCTGCCGCCCTTCTGTTTTTTTTTAAATAGACTATTGTTTTAAAACAATTTCGGTACACAGCAAAATTGAGCAGAAAGTACAGAGACAGAGAGTTGTCACATAACACCTGCTTCCATATACAGATAGCCTCCCTACTGTCGCTATCTTGAACCAGAGCAGTATATTTATTAACAATTAATAAACCTGCATTGACACATCATTGCCATCCAAGTCCATAGTTTACATTGGGGTTCACTCCTTTTTTTTCTTTCTTTCTTTCTTTTTTTTTTGAGTTGGAGTCTCACTCTGTTGCCCAGACTAGAGCGCAGTGGCCGCTCCCAGCCACCGCAGCCTCGACCTGCTGGGCGCCAGTGATCCTTCCGCCTCAGCCTTCCAAGTAGCTGGAATCACAGGCGCATGCTACCACGTCCAGCTCATTTTTTGATTTATTGTAGAGATGAGGTCTCACCAAGTTGCCCAGGCGGGTCTCGAACCCGCGGGCTCAGGCAATCCACTCACCTCAGCCTCCCACGGCACGGGATTACAGGCTGAGCCACCGCGCCCGGCTAGGGTTCACTCCTATTAAACATTTTATGGTTCTCGACAGAAGTATAATGCCCTGTATCCACAATTCCTATATCATATAGCATAGTTGCACTGCCCTCAAGATCCTCTGTGCTCCCCCTATTTATCCCTCCTTCTATCCTAACCCCTGGCAAACATGGATTCTTTGTCTCCATAGTTTTGTCTTTTCCAGAATGTCATATAATTGGAATCATACAGTATATAGCCTTTTCAGATTGAATTTTCACATGCATTTAAGGTTTTTCTATGTCTTCTCATACCTTGATAGTTCATTCCTTTTTAGTGATAAATAATATTCCATTGTCTGGATGTACCATAGCTTATTCACCCATTCACCCAATGAAGGACAACTCCGTTGCTTCCAAGTTTTGCCAGTTATAAATGAAGCTGCTATAAACATTTGTGTGTGGACATAAGTGTGTGTGGACATAAGTTTTCAACTCATTTGAGTAAATACCAAGGAGTCCAACTGCTGGATCATATGTTAAGAAGAGTCTGTTTAATTTTGTAAGAAACTACCAGAGTGTCTTCCAAAGTGGCTGTACCATTTTGCATTTCCACTAACAATGAATGAAAGTTTCTGTTGCTCCACATCCTTGCCTGCATTTGGTGCTGTTAGTATTTTGGATTTTTGCCATTCTAATAGGTGTGCAGTGGTATCTCATAGTTGTTTTAATTTGCAATTTTCTAATGACATATGTTGATCTTTTTGTATGTTAATTTGCTACCTGTATATTTTCTTTGTTGGGGTCTCTGTTCAGTTCTTTTGCCCATTTTAAAATCAGATTGTTCATTTCCTTATTGTTGAGTTATAATTGTTCTTTTTGTATTTTGAGTGACAGTCCTTTATCAGATATGTCTTAGCAGATATTTTCTTCCAGACTGTGACTTGTCTTCTCATTTCCTTGGCATTTTTTTTTTTGGAGAGCAGAAGTTTTTAATGTTAACAAAGTCCCTCTTATCACTTATCCCTTTCATGGATCAAGCCATTGGTGTTGTATCTAAAAAGTCATCACCAAATCCAATTTTCTTCCATGTTATCTTTTGAAAGGTTTATAGTTTTGCACTTTACATTTCGGGCTATAATCCATTTTGAGTTAATATTTGTGAATAGTGTCATGTCTGTATCTGGATTCTTTTTTCTTACACATGGATATACAATTCTTCTAGCACAATTTGTTGAAGAGACTATCTTTTCTCCACTTTATTGCCTTTGCTTTTTTGTTAAAGATCAGTTGACTACATGTGTGTAGGTATGTTTCTGTTATATAGATCCATTTGACTATTCTTTTGAGAGTATTACACTGTCTTGATTACTGTGACTTTATAGTATGAAGTTGGGCAATGTCAGTCCTCCAACTTTGTTCTTTTTTTCAATATTGTATTGACTATTCTGAGTTGTTTGCCTCTCCATCTAAACTTTAGAATCATTTGCCAATAACTACAAAATTATATGCTGAGACTCTGGTTGGTTTGTGTTGAATCTATAGATCAAGATGAGAAAAACTGACATCTTGATAATTTTAAGTCTTTATATCCATGAACACGGAATCTTTCTCCATTTATTTAGTTCTTCTTTGATTTTTTTAAATCAGTTTTGTAGTTTTTCTCATGCAAATCTTGCACATGTTTTGTTAGATTTATACTTGTGTTTTATTTTTTGAGATACTAATTTAAATGGTATATGTTTTTAATTTCACATTCTACTGGTTCACTGCTGGTATATAGGAAAGAGATTGAATTTTGTATATTAACCTTATATCCTGAAACCTTGCTAAAATGACTTATTAGTTTCAGGATTTTTTTTTTTTTGGTCAATGTTTTCAGATTTTCTACATAAACAAACATGCCATCAGCAAACAAAGACAGTTTTATTTCTTCCTTTTAAATCTGTATATCTTTTACTTTCTTTTCTTGTCTTATTGCATTAGCTAGGACTTCCAGTATGATGTTGAAAGGAGTGATGAGGGGGTACAATCTTGCTTTGCTCCTGATCTTAATAAGAAAACTTCTAACTTCTCACCATCAAGTGTGGTGTTAGTTATAGATTTTTTGTGTATGTTCTTTATCAAGTTGAGGAAGCTCCCCTCTATTTCTAGTTTGCCGAGAGTTTTTAATTGTGAATGAGTTTTAGATTTTGTCACATGATTTTCTACATCTATTGATATAATCATGACTTTTTTTCATTAGTTTATGGATATGATGAATTACATTAATTAATATTTGAATGTTGCTTGCTTGGAATAAATTCCATTTGGTGAAAATAATGTTTTATTCTTTTTTAACTAATGGACTAAAATGCTTCATCTTACTATTTTACTTTTTAAGTGAGGAAAAAATGTGATTGAATATACTTTGTAGTTTTGGAAAATCATAGTTTAATACTTTGGAAAAGCATGTTTTTGAATTCTGGTTTCAGTTTCAGTTTATTTTGATAAAACCTTTTTTTTTGAGCTGGAGTCTCACTTGGTCACCCAGGCTGGAAGGCAGTGGTACTCTCATGGCCACCCCAGCGTCGACCTGCTGGACTCAGGTGGTCCTTCCACCTCATCCTTCCAAGTAACTGGAACTATAGGAGTGCTACCACACCCGGCTAGTTTTTTTGATTTATTGTAGATATGAATGAAGTCTTGCCAAGTTGCCCGGGTTGCTCTTGAACTCGCAGGCTCGGGTAATCTACTCGTCTCGGCCTCTCAAAGTGCTGTGATTACAGGCTAAGCCACCAAGCCCAGCCAATAAAACTTGTTTTAATGACTTGATATGGCTGGCCAAGACATTGATAAAGATCTGTAGATGCAAAAAAGATTATTGACTGCATTGAGTAATCATAACAATCTTTTTTTGAGCCATATATGTATTTTTTTTGAGTTGGAGTCTCACTCTGTCATTCAGGCTGGAGTGCAGTGGCACCCTCATGGCCACCCCAGCATCGACCTGCTGGGCTCAGGTGATCCGTCTGCCTCAGCCTTCCAAGTAATTGGAACTACAGGTGCGTGCTACCACGCCTGGCTAATTTTTTATTTATTGTAGAGATGAGGTCTCGCCAAGTTGCCTGGGCTGGTCTCGAATCTGCGGGCTCAGGCAATCCAAAGTGCTGAGATTACAGGCTGAGCCACCGAGCCCGGCCAAGCCATATATCAATTGTACTAGCCAGAGTTCTTCAGAAAAATGGAACCAAAAAGAGATGCATATGAATAGATATAGGTCTGGATCTCCTATTGATTACACACACACATACATTTATTTATTACACAAAATTGGCTCATGTGATTATGGAGCATGAGAGGTCTTACAGTCTGCTGTCTGCAAGTTGGAGACTGGTAAAGAAAGCTGGTGGTGCAATTCCAGTCCAAGTACGAAGACCTGAGAACCAAGGGAGCCGATGGTATAAATCCCAGTCTAAGAACAGGAGAGACTGATGTTCCACCTTAACCAGACAGGCAGGAAGGGGTCAAATCCTCTCTTCTCATTTTTTGTACAATTATGCCCTCAATGAATTGGATGATATCCATCTACATTGGAAAAGGCAATTTACTTTACTGGGTTCACCAATTCAAATGCTAATTGCATCCAGAAATACACTCAGGCACATCAGAAATAATGTTTAATATGGGCATTCTGTGACCCAGTCAAGTTGACACATCAAATTAACCATCACATCAATTTTGCAAAGATTTTTGTTGAAATTTGGTGAGTAAATTTCTGTTTTTAAATGTCAAACTGTTCTAATATAACAAGTAGAAGATGCAGCAATTTGAAGATAGCTTCATTTGGAAGATATTTAAACAAGATTGAAAATGTCATGTCTTTTTTTTACAAATGTGCAGCTACGAAGTTTTTATACACATTGTTTTCTGCAACAAAAGTGATATAATGAAGGACATTTCTAAACATCTACACTCTCTTTATAGCATAGATTTATTTCATAAAGCAGTTAATTTTTCAGTCATTTTAAAAACATCATTTCAGATATAGATTATGTGCTTTTGCAAAAAGTTTCTGCTACATACAAAAGTTAAGATCACTTGTCATCTCAGAAAAGGCTGGAAAATTTGGAACCCTTATTAAATGTAAAAGAAAAATGGAAAAGTCATCTTTAAGTTTTACTATTTTAAAAAGTGATTTCCCACAAGATCTCTGCACAGTGCAAGTGATTTTTATGATCTTTGTCCATCCCATCAGGAAGTTTATATAGATTTTGCTATTTAAGATAATATAAGTCAGACATCCACCTAACTGAGCATTCAAACAGCAATCCCTCACAATTAAAAGACTGCTTTGACCATCCCATTGCATTTAAAAATTTTTTTCTTCTAATTGAGATAAAATTTGCATAACATAAAATTTACCATTTTAACCATTTAACCACAATTCTGTGGTTTTTAGCATATTCACAATGTTTTGCAACCGTCACTACTGTCTAATTCCAGAACATTTCCATCACCCCAAAAAGAAATTTTGTGCCTATTAAACAGTCACTCCCCCTCTACCCTCCCCTCAGCCCCTGGAAACCACCAATCTGCTTTCTGCTCCCATTGTATTTTGAAGCTCCCTCTTTTCTTTCAGAACAAGGGGCCTACTGTGTGTCACACTTGACCTCTGGAAGTATGCCAATTCAACCAGTATAATAAATATCATTAAACTGATTTAATTTCTTACTTTAAAAAGATTAAAATATACAGTAATTCTGATGATTGCTTTCTGAAGTCTGCAACAGACTTTGAGCACAGTTCCTAGAATGCTGTAAGAGTTCATGAAATCATTGTTAAATCATTTTCTTCTCCCCTTTTAAATCTCTTTCTGTGTCTCTCTCTGTCTCTCTGTCTCTCTCTCTCTCTCTCTCTCACACACACACACACACACACACACACACACACACACACACACACACACGACTTTAGGTTAACTGTCTACATTTGTTACTGTTGAAAAGCGATTTTTCAGGCTGGGCTCGGTGGCTCAGCCTGTAATCCCTCGCTTTGGGAGGCTGAGGTGAGTGCATTGCCTGAGCCCACGGGTTCGAGACCCATCTGGGCAACTTGTCGAGACCTCATCTCTACAATAAATCAAAAAATTATCCGGGCGTGGTAGCGTGCGCCTGTAGTTCCATCTACTTGGAAGGCTGAGTGGAAGGATGGTCGGAGCCCAGCAGGTCGAGGCTGCGGTGGCCGGGAGAGGCCACTGCACTCCAGTCTGGGTGACAGAGTGAGATTTCAACGCAAAAAAAAAAAGAAAGAAAGAAAAGCGATTTCTCTCAACTCACATTCTTCCTCCTGCCTTGTCCTCCCCCCAGGCATGCTTGGAGCCCAGCATTCTGACCTAGAATGGGATAGCCTGTGGCCAGTGGCAGTCTCCCTAGGGGCATCTCATAGCCTTTCTTCTCAGAGTTTTGTTTGATCCCTTCCCAGGGTCCAGGTGCCCTCTATTATCAGAAGCTACAAAATGTGGTCCCTCCTGGGTACCCTGATTCTCTCTCTTCCAGGGTAACTGCCGTAAGACACCCATGCCCCTTTTCCGGTGGCCTCACTGACACACCACATAATCAACTTGAGCTCTTCTCTGGACAAGGAAGCCCAGAGTCTGGTTATCAGCTGGAAACAGAAAAAGGAAAGAGGAGAAATACATGGTGAAAAGGATGACATAAATTAATACCTCAAAATTATCTTGTCATATGAAGATAAAACTAGAAGAGTTCGCCTGAGAGACCCATCCCTATTCAAAGATGTTATAGTAAGTATACTCATTTTATTTTTCAGGTATGAGAATCAGTCCATTACTCTTAGCTTCCTCTGATTCCACCATCAATCAGGATATCCTCTACCGAGGAGCCAGTATTCGCTTCTGGTAGAACTGCCATGAGGGCCAAGGGCAGCTTTGAGTGCGAGCTGGGCACTGGGGATGTATGATGCTCAGCTTGGTTAGAAGGTTGGTCAGAAGAGAGTGAAACCTCACGTACATTGGTCCAACTTTAATTCTGAGAATTCATGTAGAGAGTCATACATCCCATCATTCATATGGAATGACATGGTAAAGAAAGTTCTAGACCAATTTCCATCAAATCTTTTCCTCTCCCATCCTGTGAACAGTCAGGAATCTCTTTTGCAGTCCAAGACAGAAGGGAGATTCAGTTCACCCTAAAGAGAACTTAAAATGCCCTGTGGTCTGGAGTGAACCCTTGCATAAGCAATTCTGGAATAATTTAGGTACTTTCAGACTGTCCCTGAGTGAAACAGAGTAAAGGTATGTTAAAAAAAACCCCAAACCAAAAAAACCCCCAGATATCAAGGTCATCTCAATGCCCATGGAGATGCTAGTCATCACCAACAGCCCTCCCTCAACAGAAAAAGCAGAAAATTTAGTCCAGGGTTTGTGTCCATATTGAGCAGAGTGACAGTTACCCTGACTATGGCAAGAAAAAAACCGGCATCTTCAGGGCAAGAAGAACAGTGCCCAGCCTGGTGGAGTCCCAGCTCTAAATCTTCACCTCTTTTACATCCTGACAATCTTGGCTGATTTATTCTCATTTGGTTTTATGATCTGAGGCTTCTTACATTGCTAATACATTACTCATTTTAACTGTATAGACAGCAGGGTCAAACAAGTGACCTATTGGAGCTCAGAAGTGACTGACAGCCATGTAGACCTGCTATCTTGTTCTCTTAAGTAAATTTATCACTTTGAAAATTCTAATTTCCACCTCACTCACCACCTCCCCACCTCTCCCGTCCTTCCCCGTGGGTGGGAGGACTGGTTAAATTATATTGACTACTAATTGAGCACGCTGAGTAATGAGTCAGAGGGCTTTGGCTGTGTCTGCTCTTCTGGCTTACCCCTCTCATAAACATTCAGAGTGACAAACTTTTTCTTTGGCTTGGGGTCATAAAGAGGAAAAAAAACTTTTAATTTTTTTCCAACTTAAGACTTCAGTGAAATATTTTCCATCATCCTCAGCAAGACATAATACTCCATGTCATGAATAAGTTAATGAGAAAAATATGGTTGCCCCCCAGTCTTTCAGGAACCTGCTAGGCATTTTGCCCCTCTGAGGACCGGTTACTCCTCCAAGTCTTTTGGACTTTCTGACAAGTCTTTGGTTTGGGTCTGGTTCCAAGGTACTAGAGATTAGCCTGTCTCTCTCTTCAGCTGTCTGCTGTTGCATTTACCTTGAACTTGGACACCCCTCTGCACTGAATTACCCTTAGAACCTGCTGAGGAGCTGTCAAGTGGGTGAATGGTCCATAGCAAGCATCACCAAGTGTCAACCACCAATTACTTCAATACAGCCCTTTTTGTATTTTATTTCATCTCTGGGTCAAAAATGTGCTTACCTAAAGAAGAGCATCCAGACTCTTAGCTGGGCATTCAGCTGGTTCTCTACCATTTGGCCACAACTTGCCTTGGCAGCCTTATTTTCCACAACCCCTTTCCAGCTCTAAGCAAACAGTACTACCGCTGTTGCCTGAACTCTCTTCCTGCCTAAAATACTCTTGCCTTTAGCCAAGCCAAACCCTTTCCCTTTAGAGTGAGTTGGTGGGGTCAACATGATAATCATTTGGTGCTTTTTCACATTCACACTGATATTCTTTAAATATTTACTCAGTGCTTTTTAGTGTGTGGGACGGAGGGAAAGCTAGTTTTTTTTATTAATAAAAATAATGTAAATAAACAGATTCACTTTCTAATTCCTTTCCAATGGTTGAACAGAGTCAAAGTTCTGAAAACTCAACAAAACCCTTCTGTCTTTAAGTAGTTTCTGTTCTCTCTTCAGTTTCTTTTATGATTTCTCAAGTCACATAACTTTTTTGGAAGCATATCATGAAGCTTAAAATACAGCTTATCAAAACTATCACTCTTTTTTGGTAGACAATTCCCACCAAATTTTTTTTTTTTTTGAGTTGGAGTCTCACTCGGTCGCCCAGACTGGAGTGCAGTGGCCGCTCCCGGCCACCGCAGCCTCGACCTGCTGGGCTCTGGTGATCCTTCCGCCTCAGCCTTCCATGTAGCTGGAACTACAGGCGCGCGCTACCACACCCGGCTAATTTTTTGATTTATTGTAGAGATGAGGTCTCGCCTGCCCAGGCAGGTCTCGAATCCACCAAATATTTTTTGGGTTAAGAAGTTCATTTGATTATAACTAGTCTTAGGTGGGTAGTAAGGCCTGTGGTGGTTTGTGAGGGCTAAATCTCGTATTGTGGCCGCCCAAGACATGGCTTCTATAAGTAAGTCCCTAGTCAATGTTTTTTTCTGAGAAACTAGATTTGTCACCATCTTTTTTTTTTTTTTTGCCTTTCAGCTTCCTCAGTTTTTGAAGATAGGTTTGCATGTGCCTGCTCACCATGGAACATGGTTTTGCTTCCATGTTTGTGTCACAAAACAGTCAATGGAAATAGATCAGCAAGTTATCTAATATTATACTAAGTGTAACATGTACATATTGGAACTCTATCTTCTTAGGTGGGAGCAGAATCAATTTATATTTCACCAATTTAGGAAGAATGTTTTTGGGCAAACCTGAGTTAAGGGCACCATGTTTTGTACTTCACTCCAGGATACTTTCAGGCTTCTGAAAGGGACCCTTTGTAAGTAAGAATCCTCTGTAGGACTTTGGCTCTGCTAGATGCACATTGTCTCAGATCTGCATACTCCTTGACACTGTCACCTTCATGAACTCCCTCACCTTTATGTTTCTACTCAAGATTCCAGTATCTTCCACAATTAGAACTTTGTTACTCAAAGTGTGGGCCCCAGACTAGCCCCTTTAGTATCATCCAGGAGCTTGTTAGAAACTCAGTCTTTTGAATCCCACCCCACAACTCCTGAATCAGAGGTGATTTGTATGCACATTAAAGTTAAAAAGCTCTGGACTGGAACACACTAGACAGTCTGGTATTCTTTCTGGCTGCTTGCCATGTGTGACTTGTGGATTCTAGAAAGCAGTCACCACTTCTTCTGATTCTTCTGTCTTTCCCACAGCATTTAGCTGGGCACAAAAAAGGTGTTAGGGACACTTTTGTTGCAAGATCGGTTCATTTTTTAGTTGAATCCAACTCTGGAATAAGAGAAAGAAAAGGAAATATTCTTTTCATAGCTCTCGCTGTGGTTCAACCTTTACAAGTTCAAGTTTTACTTTTTTTTTCTCCAGGAAGTAAAAGAGCTATTTTTCCTCAAGGCCCATGATTTCTATGATGCTGTAATTGAACTCCAAAGACTGTTTTTAATTTGACCTCAAGTGCAATTCACGAAGACAGCTTTGACAATACTCGTCCCCTTTTGGGCAAAAATACTTCTATTGGAAAACTAGAAAGTGACCTATCCAGTAAAATGTTTCTTAATTTACTATAAAAAGTGTATTTAGAAAAGCAAATAATCTATGACGGAACATAGAACCGTCCACTATTATGAAATCTAATGAAGAAGAAAAAGGAAACTGAGACTTCATTTTTTAAAAATAATAAAGTCACAGCTCTTGACTTCCTTCGTGTATTTGTTTGCAGCATGTATGAAATGTAATCATGCAAGAAGCTAATCTACCTACCTTCAGAAATTTGGACTTTCAGGGTAAGAGGTCAGTTCTAGTTGCATGAGGGTCTCATGGCTTCCTAGGGTACTGGAATTAAGGATTGAGACAAAAGAGGGAAAAAAGTCACATAAATCCCTCTTTGGATCATGTGTGTGGGGGGGTTAGTAGTTGTTACTAGGAACTCACTCTGAGAAGGAACAGAGCCGAAAGGTATGTGGCTTTCAGGTATTTGTTGATCATCGCAGAAATACTCTCCGGACCTGTCTCCCAATAAAATCTTTGAGTTTCTTGATAGATGAGAGTTTAATGATGAAATAATACAGGTGACTTCTGAAGACCTAAAAAGAGTGGTGATTAAACCATCCTGGCTGGCTGAAAGCTGTGATTGAGAGGAAATTACTTGCCGCCTTTGGGAGTGAAATAAAGCAGAGACCTGCTCCTAAGAGCCCTGAACGTGGGTGGGAAGAAGAGCTGGAGCTTTGGAGTAAGGATGAAGGCAGCCGATGAGGAGGTTGTGAACCATTTTTGGAAGGGAGTGGTGTCTGGGGCATAGATCCCTAGAAGAACTGAGTGGGCTCATTATGGACTTCCAAGACCCCAGTCACCCCAAACTTTGACTGCTCAGAGACTAATAAGGAATCAGGAACCAAGAAGGTAATAAATATCCATTCATTCATGAGAACAAACATGCACTCATCAATGAAAACAAACATTCATTCATGAGATACTTACTATGTGCCAGGCATTATACTAGGTGCTAGGGATAGAGAAAAGAATAAGACACTATTTTTGCCTTTGAAAAACTCCCAGTTGAGTGTGGGAACCAAGCAGATATCTAGAAGCTGGTGGAGCAAGTACTGGTGTGGAAGCATATCCAAGGGATTATGGTACTCAGGGAATGGGATTTAATATCTCGGAGCATCATCGAGAAAGGTTTTCTGAGCATAGGTCCTGATTCTTCACCCCTTCCTGTAGCTATGCCTTTTTCTCTGTGACTTGACTGTTTTTTCCACAGAGTGTATTTCCCCTCACTTTGATTTAGGCTTGACCATGTGACATGTTTTACCTGTGGAATGTTAGTGAATATAATTTGAAATGTGCCTGCGTGGCCGGACTTGCACTCCAGTGCTTCAGTTACCGCTGTGAGAAGAACATACCTTGACAAGCCACTGGTCCTAGGAAACAGATGAGAGACAATTGGAACTTCCTGAGCTGGACCTGCAGCTTGAAATGAAGCTTAGCTCTTCAACTGACGAGTAGCCCTCTCTGCCATCCTTGCTCACCGACAAGCATGTGAGCAAGTTCAGAAGAAAAGGTAGAGAAAGGGAGGGCGAGTTAGGCATGTGCACTTATTAAACTCTCACTCTATGCAAGGCACTGTCTCAGGGCCCTAAGCATGAGAACAATAAGAATAGGACATTAGATCAGATTATGACTGATTAATAACTGTACTGGCTATAGCTACCATTATTAAGTTCTTCCTGGGGGCAGTGATGGCGCCCCAAAATTGGCATTTTCTCATTTAGACCTCAAAACAACCCTTCAGTAAAGACTATTATCATCCCCATTTAAAGTTGAAGGATCAGACTTGCCTGGGGTCACAAAAATACATAATAGTGGGGATTCGAGCCTGCTTCTCTGATGCCAAAGCCTCAACTCTTAACTACTTGGCTACAGAGAAGTGACAAGGAAGGCCCAAGTTGGGACTTTCCCCAGGCCCAACTGTGTCTGTTGGTCCCTGCCAGTCTCGGCCTCACCTGTCTGTGGCCAGGAATCTTTGGAGGTTAGGCCTGAAGTGGGAGTCTCCTCACCGACAGTGAAAAGGACTGAATGTAACTTCTTGTTTTATTAGTAGACAGGCCAGGAGAGACCATGAGTACCAGGCACTATTCTAAGCATGGTATATACGTTAACAAATGTAATCCCACCAGCTAACAACTACCCTTTGAGATAGGTACAACTTTGATTGTATCCATCTATGTTCTCACTTTGTCAGCTGAAGAGCCTCAATTATCTTGTTTATTCCACACATTGTTATTGCGCCTCTAATATGTGACTGGCCCTGCCTTCAGCACAGGGGAGTGTGGAAATAAGATAGATGGGGCCTCTGCTCTCATGGTGCTTACAGTCTATAGCAGTTTCTGCCAGGCCCCTTTCCCGAGCCTGGCCCCATTTTCCAATTTCATTCGTGCCTGCTCAAACACCATTAACACTGCTGCTTGGGAGCCGCATCACCTGCTGGTCCCATGTTTGGACACACCGACTTGCTATACTCATTTAGATTTAGAGATTTGCTCTGACATATCCTTCCTAAAGAGAGATACATTTGCTGATCTCAGAGAGTTTTGCCCCCAATTCTCACTTCAGCCCTTCTTGATTCACTCTTTCCTCATGACCAGGAATTCCCAGCATGCCCTGGGGTTTGGGACCTCCGTGGAGATGACAGAAGCACACATCATTTTACCGTACTTTCTTTAAAAAAAAATGGAAAGACGTGGGGTACAATTCAGGGCTAGGTACATAAGGTCATGGGACAGGTAAATTTTAGGCCTTCCTTTGGTCCCCACTTCGCCTGGTTTCAGATTGGGTACCCTTATTGGTGTTATGTGCCTTCCCCTTCCTCCCCTGGCAGTATCCCCCTACTGCCAATCCCTTTGTACTTTCTTTAAAAGCAGTGTGAGACTCCAACTCAGAAAATAAAAATTAAAAAAAAAAATTAAAAAATTAAAAAAAGCAGTGTTTACGGGTGGAACATTCTGGTAATTGGCCTTTTTGCACCTGTGTGGGAGGACAAATTTCTTCCACTTTGGGTTAACCTACACTCGCTTTACAAATAGAAGCAAAGTAGATTTCTGCTCCTAAATCCACAGCAAAGGAAATCAGTAGCCTTTACCAAAATGCCATTTGGAGAGAGAGAAATATGTACATGGAGGTATTCTCAGAGGAATCATCGTTTACTTGATGTGCTATCTAGACCATATTTTCTTAAAGTAGCTGAATTATGAGGCCTTTGTAATGGTGTCCCTTTTGGAAATGGCAGCCTGCCTCCAGTTCACAAGACTTCCCAGAATATTTACGTGAGTGTGGGCTTTCTCAGAGTTCTCAGGAGGCAGAGCTCTCGGTCACATTAACAGAAAAATGTGGCCTGAGCCACAGACTGCTGAATCTAGCTGTTTTCATGAGGAATAATTTAATATTCAAATAAGCAGTAATTAAAGTGCAGTTCTTCCTCTGGCTCTTCACCCTGTCCTCCCTGACCCATCTTGCTGTTAGAGGCAAGCCATGAATCCTGCAATTGTGAGGCTGAGTGACCGACTTCATTGCCAGTGCAGTTAAGCCAGGCAGCACAGAAAAGAAAGTACAATATGGCTCGCTGGGTCATAATACCTCATAAATCAAATCGAATTTTCCCATAATCAAATGGTCATGCCATATTCTGGTTTCCAGTTAGATTTACGCATGTGTTCTCTTCATAAGCTACATACCGTGATGGACTAATTGGCACAGAGCACAAAGAAACCAAACAGCACTTAGGAGTCAAAATATAAAGAGCATGTTGACCCCCAGTCAGACTCTCTTCCCTGACAAGTTAGTTATTTTGATTCCCATTTGGGGATGGCTCAGGTCACTAATAGCTTCTCTGTGCCCCAATGAAATCAAGGGAGGGAGAAGGCACCCATGTTGTTGGAGCTATCTTCCATGAGATTTTCTCCTTGGAAAGTGGTTTTGGCTGACTCAAGAAAAGTTATTCTGGCCTTCATTGGATGGACTGGGCCAGTAAGGAAAACAAAGTCAGTGAGAAGAGAAAATCAGAACACAGAGTTGTGTGGCCTTTAAGCACGAGCTGAGAACCGCTGGCCTGGAGATTCTGTGGAGTAGTTTGTGTCTTCCTCACCTTGGGGAGAGTCCAATTCTTGCTGTACATAGTGCTGTGGGGAACACCTGGGATGGCACCCCCAGCCTACCTGCCAGGCTGAGTCAGTACTAATCCTCATCCTATGTAGAGTGTCAGGGATTTTCCCTTTGAGCTTCATGAACATACATCAAATGCAATCACTACAAGGTTAGGGGATCTTCTTTAAAATAAGAAAAAGGAAGAGTTGTAGATCTATTTAGTGATATACGAGTATTTACTCAGGCTTTTATAATCCTGTGTGTCTCATCTTGTATGTTTCACTGAATGCCTTTTGCTTTTTCTTTTCTCTGTCTTTTTTGGGCTTCAATTAAAAAAATAATAAATACAGAAAGCTTGGCTTACCCCAAGCTGGGAAGCAATTAACAATGCATTGTAGGATTGTGACAAATTCTAGACTTATGACAAGGCTGCCATCATTCTTATGGCTATACATTTTGCTAAATAAAGGCTTTTGTAGAGTGAGTCATTCTAATGTAACCAATTTACTACTCCAGATTTACTACTTTATGGGCAGTCAGGTAACTGCCCATGCAGCATTTTCATAGAGAGTGGGATCTGAAGCCCTTTGGATAGTCTTCTAGGATATGCCATATATCATACAATACATGACAGAATGTGACCTAAAAAAATAAAGATGACTCAAGGGCAGAGTGTTTAAACTCTAGGACAAAGTATATATTCCTTTCCTCCTTTTTTTCTCTACCCTTCAACCACAGCATTTTTATTAACTTAAAATGAGGCTAAAGTCAGGCTCAGACAACCTCAAAGTAGATTAAAACCACAAAAAAGCCTGTAGCTTGGAGGGATGCGTCCGAGGGAAGAAACAGTACCACCCACGTGGCCTTGGAGATGAGTCATGAGAAGATGGCACAATTGCCTATGTCTCCAACTATTTTTAGCCCCAGCTGATAGAGCTACCTTCTTTTTGCTTCCCTCTCATGTCCCCTGAGTCACTCCAGTGCCAGAGGCCCCAGGCCACAGTCTCCAGTGCTCTAGGACTGGCTCTGTTCAGACTTCTCACGTGACCAAAGAAACTTTTCCTAAAATCTCTTTAAAAATAAGAATTTCTTCTGTTGGTGTCTATCTTTTATGGGTGATCTATATACCAGAAATAGACTCATGTGGCCCGATGCCTTTATAGAAATTAATCACTTAAAACATTCTCTTGTTGTTTGTATATGCAGGGAATATACAACAGACAAAATCTGGAAAAGCCCATCTGTTTTCCTCAATCTCTAACTTCTGCATGACCACTGAAAGGACAAGGTCTACCCAGTTTGCAACTTTTCCTAAGCCCACATGACCCCAACTGGGTTGAACATTTTCCAGAGACATCCAATGGAGAGAACGATATGTTCGTTTGGAAGATTAACAGCTCTGTTTATGCAGTGTTTCTGTGAGAAAAGAGTGTTTGCTCCACTGCATCACTGTAAATTACCATCATGTCTCAGAAAATAAGCAAATGTTAATGAAGTTGGGCACATATTCCTTTCTAGAAAATGCACAACACTGGAATATAGGGATGCTGTAGGCAAATAAAATAAATTATACTAAATCCCTTAGCGAGTTGTGCATACCCCCCTTAAACAGCAGGATGAAAAGTCTTTTATGAGAACTAGGGTCTGTGCTCACCGGGCCCCTCAGATGTTTGTTGCCTTGCTGATCCATATCGCTCATGTTTACTCCTACAAGACTGAACTGCTTCTAGAAGCCAAGCTGTGCCTGTAACTTTTCATCGGTTTGGCGGTAGTCTCCAAACCCTCATACATGAGTCTTAACTGAGGGAGCAGGATTTAAGGAACATCCTTTTGTTAACTGAAGTTAGTTTAGCTTTCTTGTTCATTTATAATAGCTTCCAGAGAGTTACTTCCGCCTTGCTCCTCTCGCTAGAAAATAAACTTAAGCTTTTTTATGTTGTCCAACTTCAGACTCTTCCTGTCCTCAGTAGGGTAAGCCCAATGTCAAATGCTGCTTGTTTTCTTCAGCTAGACCTGGCTAACCTGTCAGTCTCTCAAAGTGCAGCTTCTGGGACCCGTGGCCCTCCCTGGATCTGCTGTGCTCTTTAGAACAAGTGCTGGTTGGAGGTTAAGGCTTGGGACCACAGATTACATAGACTTTTCTTCTTGGCTCAGCCACTGCATCCAGGATCTTCCTGAACAAGTAATTTAAATGTTCTGTATCTCAGTCCCTCCACTGTCATAAATAATAACCACTATAGTTACTCAGGACTGACGTCTTTTGTGAACCCGAAATGAAATCAGTCATTGTATAAGTGCAAAGTCATATAAAGTCACCAATACTTCAGTAACTTTGTTTTCAGTGAATAGTCTTTGTCAAAATACCCTCAATAAAAGAAAACATAAATTGACCTTAATATGCCATTAAGGGGACTTCAACATCTTTTTCTCAATTCAAGAAACAAAATTGTCATTGAGGCCGATTGGAATAATCTTTTCTGCCAAGGTGCCCTGCTTTTGATGGAGGATGGGGAAAGAGGTCATTTCCAAGATGGTCATTTCCATCTTTATGAGTGAAAACTCCTGAAAGGCACACAGGGGATGCATAGGTCTAAATGGAAAGTGACGTTATGCAGCCACTATGGAAAACAGCATGATTGTTCTACAAAAAATAGAATTACCTTATGATCTAGCAATTCCATTTCTTAAATGCAAATTTCTAAAGAGATATTTGTACACTCATGTTCTTAGCAGTGCTATTCACAATAGCCAAAATGTGGAAGCAACCCAAATGTTCATCAATGGATGGATGGATAACAAAATGTGGTGCAGACATACAATATTATCCAACCTTAAGAAGGAAGACAATTCTGACACCTACAACAAGGTTGAACCTTGAGGACATCATACTAAGTGAAATAACCCAAACACAAAAGGAAAAATATTGCATGAGTCCACCTACATGAAGTACCCAGAGCAGTCAGAGTCATAGAGATAGAAAGTAGAGAACTGGTTGCCAGAGGCTGGGGGAGGGGAAACAAGGAGTTGTTATAGGTATAGAGTTTCAGTTTTGCAAGATGAAAAGATTTCTGGAGATTGGTGGAACAACAATGTGAATGTACTTAATGTCACTGAACTATACACTTAAAAATAGTTGAGATGATAAGTTACGTGCTACGTGTATTTCCCCACAATTTAAAAAAAATTTTGAATATTAAAAATACAAAATAAGTGGAAAGTAATGCTATCAGGGGAGATTTTGGATTTCCCCAGGCCATAAGCACATGAAGCTTATGTCCAGTACAGACCAAGGTATTGCTCTTTCTCTGGTCTTAGTGCAGTGTATTGAGAGTTAAAGGCAGTTCTTACCAACTCCAGAGAATTTGTACATTAGCCATTGAAGGTATTTTTTGACAAGACAGGCAATCCAGCTTCATCTCTGAAATTTCTGAACATTTTTAGGGGCCATCTCATGTGATATCCTCTTCTAATGGTGAAGAAAAAAGGCAAGTCCTCACTCTAAGTGCTGAAGGGATCGACAGTTGACTCTGTTCACTTGCTTGCCAACTGTGTGACGATTTCAGGCCCTGCTGGAAGCCTCAACAGTGATAGAAAGGGCCAAAAATTTTTTTCACAACTTTATGAGGAGAAAGCACCCAAACAGATGGCTTCCTACTCAGATGGTTGCTACAGTGAGCTCCTGATTTTTTTTTAAGAGGCTGAGATTAAAGTTACCATATTATGGAACTCCCTGAAGATACGATAAAAAGCAGAAAGCAGTATTTTATCAGTCTCTTTCTGGACAATTTCCTTTGTTCCCCCCAAAGAGAATCAACCATGGGGTTGGCCAGAAGGTCCTCAGCATCTGCCCCCCCAAAAGACAAAGAAATTCTAACTTCTTCTAATTAAAGGGAAATTAGACCAAAGGATTTCCAAATAGGTTTATCTTTGTAAAGCCCTCTGGTAGGAGAGTAGAAATGAAGGTAGGCAGTTCTAATTTCTTCCATTATCATCTTTTTGGGGCCCTGGGGATGGATGACTCTGCAATAGTGTGACCCAAACATCAAACAAAACCTTTCCCATGGTTCCTCTAAATACAGTCAACACAAACTGAAACTCTTGTAAAAGATTTATATAATTCTAAGGAAAAACAAGAGGAAATAAATAGAGATAGTGGTACAAGGTTCACAAAATATTTTTTGACCCTGGTTTGGGCAGCATGCTTTCAGAGTTTTTAGCCTATATAGTTTTTCATGTGCTGTGTTGGAATTTGTGTCCTCAAGCCCAACTTGTCAAGATCTGGTCTGACCCTTTTACTTCTGTGTTGCTGTTGCCATGTGGCTGGTGGCCTCATGAAGCTTGCAACCTGGGGCCTTGGGTAATTTATAAAACATCTTTGTGTGAACTTAGCAAAGGTGCCCTCTCTGGGCAGATGTAGCCCTGCAGATTCTTGTCTTAGAGAGCAGAGGGCAACCTGGATTTCAGTTTTTACTTCCTCAGCCAGGCACTTTTGTGCAATGAACAACCTGCCCAACTGTGTTTGGTAGCCCTGCCTATCACCCATACCAAAGACCAAGATAACTTCATTTTTGTATAACCAAGACTGTACATATCAAGTTGCCTCTACCTACCTAGGACCTTATCTTTCAGATCTGGCTTCTGGTCTAAGGAAATGCTTCTTCCCTAAGTAACTGCCATTGGATATGACATCCCAGGATGCCATTCCTTATAAAGACCTTGCCAGCTTATCAATATGTCTTAGTTTAATATAGTGACTATATCATTTATATAATAACTATATACTTGGAGTCATAAGGGGTTTTTAATAACAGATTTAAATGTCACTGGATAAGAAATAGTTGAACTCAGTTTGGAATTCTAAAGAGTAGATCCCCTCCCAACAACTGGTTCTTCAGCTAAACAGCATTCATAGTGAGCTGATGTGGTGTTCCCGTGTTGATTGTCATCCAACCTAACAAAAGCTCAGAAATATGTTTCTTTGAGCAAAGCAGATAAGCTTTGTGTCTAGTATCAACATACCGATTTTCGGCAAAAACACACATCCTGCTGGGTCCTGCTGTACTCACTCTGCACACATTTTGAATAGACTGTCTTACAAAAGCAAAGGATTGTTTCCTTGTAGAAAGGCACTCGCCTCTTGAAAGGGTGGTGCGTTGAGCATGTATGTGTTGGCGTGTATGTGGTGATTGGGGTAATCTCTCTTTGCCTAGGCTCCCCTGGGACTGAAAAGGACACAGTGACAAAAGAAACCTGTAATCTAAACTACTTGATCAACAACATAGACAAAAATTTCTAAATGTATGAACAGGTTGTGCTGTGACATATTCTCTTATAGAAGCAATTTTATTGGGCTATTCAGGTTTCTAGGTTAGTCTGCATTGACCTCCCCACCCCCCAAAACCCCAGTACCAATAATGCACATTTTAATTCAAATTATGCTGGAATATTTTTAGCAGAACATTTTTAGTAGGAATATTATAGCACAAATAATCTAAAGTTAGTTGGAAACAAAGTTTTTGCAAAATGAATTATTAAAGAAAAACATTTAAAAATACATGTGTTGTATTTAATGATTTAGAATTCTGGGGTTTGGGGGTAAATGCATGCTTGGAAGCATTTGAAAGGGTAAAGGGTGATTGGAGATCTTCCAGGTTTGTTTAAAGGCCTCTAGAGGTTAATTATAACGATTTTCTGTTTTGCTTTATTTCACCTCCTGTCTCCCTCGTGTCAATGCATGACTGGTGTGAAGGTGGTGTTTGGAGCTCACAAACGGGAGAGAGAGAAAAAGATGGGAAAAATAAACAGAGATTATGTGAAGCAACAGAAAGAGACAAAGCAAAGAGGAACAAAGAAGTAGAGCAAAGTGGCTCAAGGTAGAATGAACTGAAATGAACATAATCTCTCAAAAACAAGAAAGAACAGTCACAGGGGGCGGACAGGCAACGGGAAAGGCAAGTAAGAACTAACTGGTTGTTCATATGTACATGGCTTTCCTGAGTAGGTGTTTATGGCTTGGGGATTTCATTTTCTCCCCCTGGCTAAACAAGTCAATTGACAGAAAATATAGAGAACAACAATTTATCAGTACTAGTTAACATTTATTAGACTGGTTATGAGCGGAACACTCAGCTAAGTTTCCTCTTCTCCTGCACTCTGTGAGCTCCGTACCCTGATTCTCCTTACCTAGCAGAAGAGCAAATTAAGGCACAGAGAAAATACAGAGTTGATCTCAAAGTTACAGAGCTTGTAAATGAAGGAATTGAGTTCAAATCAGGAGTCTCAGTCAAAAGCTATATTATATAGTCCTCATGGAAATGCTAGATGGCTAATAAATGCTCTGTAATCAAAGTGATAAAATAAATTAGCACATTTAAAATCGCACAGTGTTTTTGTGACTCTATCAACTGCTTAGCTGTGTTTCTTGACAGAGGCAGCTTGAGGATGGTAATTCAAGGTCTATCCTTCACTTTTTCTCTCCCTCCTTCCCTACTTCAGTTAGTAAATAAGTATTTATTAATCCCCCTCCGTCTGTGTTCGGTACTGTGCTAAGATGAAGTGGACATGGCCTTGCTCTCAAGAAGCTCCCAGAGCAGTAAACAGATTTCTAAAACAGAATGTTATTTGGGCAGGAAGCCCAGAGTTGTAGGAAAAGAACCTCAACTAGTTTTGGGTTTGGGAATGAAGGAAGACTTCTACAACTGACGTGAAGGATGAGTAGAGCTTACCTGGATGAAGATGGATAGGGAATAGTGTTTGAGGCAGAAGAGCCAGTGTGAGCAAACACCCTAGAGGACTGATCTGTCATTTTTCCTTGTGAAACAGAAACTCGTCAGTTTCATGTCACTCAGGAGTGTGGCCAATTCAAATGGAGCATTTGAGGTTGGAGGAAGGAAGGGTTACACTCAGTGGTGTGCTGAAGCCAGCTTCACATTTCTTCCTAACTCTGCATTCAGTGAGATCAGGTTGGTAGCTTGAAATTGTTTATGGTGGAAGTATTTTATACCATGGTAATTGGCAACCGCTACAGATCAGGATTTTTTATTTCCTGGAAAGATGGTTGTTAAACATTAGCCAACACACCACTGGATACTGGTTCCAGAGACCGTCCTCCTGCAAATATATGTCTGTGATATGGATTTAATTCTGCATCTCCCATAGAACTGAACATATTTTTCCTGATATTCTGTATCACCCTCAGCCAGCTGCTCTTAAGCTGAACGTGGGATGGAGATCAGCAACAGGATGCCACTGCAATAGCTTCATCACCCCGGTCTCCTTTGACTGCGAATCTTGCCACATTTACACATGCTAGCATTCTGTGAGTTTTCCCACATTCGCAGCTTTTAAAGTCAAACATATGTTAAAAAATAAACTGACACTGTTTTCCTCAGACATTAATACTCGTTAACATGCACCTAGAGTCCCACAGCTTCATTTTCACACCTGTAATTTGATTTACATGAATAAATAAATTTTTGCTTATATCTTCTTGACATTACCCAGAAGAAACTAGCATTTCACTCTCAGAAGCAGATTCTTGTGGCACAAACATCAGTAACCTGCTCGAAATATTATCGGAAATGAATAATACATTCAAAATCTGCCTTACCACAGTGACCCAGTTTCCATGGCAAAGGTCATGGGGTAATATCTTATAGAAAATAAGGAATAGACCAGGGGTGAACCAGGTTTAGCATATGACACTTTGTCATTTTCAGTCATTTGACCTCCCTTTTTCCCTCTTTCTTTGTTGATCTGGCACAGATTTATACACTCTGAGCATACTGGACAAATTCCTTTGGGCCCTGTGGATAATATCTCTCTGTGTCCCTGGAAGGAAACGTAGCAAAGATAGATCAAGTCACATCCACAGTGGGTGGAGCAGGTTAGAACAGGATAGATTCCACCTGAGAAGTAGAGGAAAAAATACAACCTAGCTCATGACATGCCGGGAGTTTATTTATTTTTCACATCCAATACAAATTAGCATCTTCAAATTTTATCCATATGCTTTTTTAGCAAGAAGAGGAGCTTTTTGTTCCAGAATTCATACCAAATGTGTTAGAGAATTGCATAAATATCCAAACCATTTATTTTTTCTTCAGATTTAAATGTAAATGCTTTGATGCACAGGCACTAAAACCATTTCTCAAAACTAATTGAAATGAAGCAAAACTTTTGCCTTCTAAGAGTCTATCAAGGAATGAAAAGATGAAACAGAGAGGGGTGGTTGGATTACCAAACTAACCTGGTGAGACAAGACTCCCTCCCTCAAATCTACTGTTTTTACTACTAATTAAACTTTTGTCTGTGGTGAACAATCCACTTTTTAAACTCATATAGAGTTGGAGTTAATATCAGTAAACAAAATAGCAAGGTTTTTTTTTTGTTGTTTTTTTAAAGAAAATGTCCAGGCCAGAAAGGTGGCTCATGCTGGTAATCCCAACACTTTGAGAGGTTGAAGTGGGAGGACCACTTGAGCCCAGGAGTTCGAGATTGCAGTGAGCTATGATTGTGCCACTGCCTTCCAGCCTGGGTGACAGATGAAGATCTTGTCTCTAAATAAATGAATAATAAAAAAAAAAATTAAAAAGCAAGAAATCAAGCAAGCAAGAAAGGGAAAAAAAGTCCAAAAGTTTGCATAGATAAACTTATAAAAAAATTGCCAATTACTTGATTTCCGCCCCACCATGCATTTTTCAGTTTAGAAAGCAGGGTAGAGTAGTAAATTGCATGAATGTAGGCTCAGATCCCAGCCTCACTACTTTCTGATCATGAGACATTAAGCATTTCACTGAACTTCTCCATGCCTCAGTTTCCTTATT
Source organism: Carlito syrichta (assembly GCF_000164805.1). Classification (NCBI taxonomy): domain Eukaryota; kingdom Metazoa; phylum Chordata; class Mammalia; order Primates; family Tarsiidae; genus Carlito; species Carlito syrichta. Next base: position 326,728 of record NW_007248684.1, read on the forward strand.
TGTAGAATTGAGGTAATATCGATGACCTAGAATTGCTGCAAAGATTCGAAGAGCTAATATATGCACAGTATCTGATCTATATACATATCTATTACTATAGATTTAAATTTTCTTTTCCTGTTTCCTGGTTGAAAGTTCTAATTTGTGGTATGGATTTTTTTTTTTTTTTTTTTTTTTTAGTTGGAGCCTCACTCTGTCGCTCAGACTGGAGTGCGGTGGCCGCTCCTGGCCACCGCAGGCTCGACCCGCTGGGCTCCGCGATCCTTTCGCTTCAGCCTTCCGAGTAGCCGGAACTACAGGCGCGCGCTACCACGCCTGGCTGATTTTTGATTTATTGTAGAGATGAGGTCTCGCCAAGTTGCCCAGGCGAGTCTCGAACCCGCGGGCTCAGTCAATCCACTCACCTCAGCCTCCCAAAGGCGCGGGATTACAGGCTGAGCCACCGAGCCCGGCTCATTTGTATTTTTTTAACAACTTCTTTCTTCTTTTCTTCCCCCCCTTTCCCCTCCTTCCTTCTCTCCTCTTAGAGAGTGAGAAAGAATATATTAGAGGCATTATTCTCTCAGTTATCCCCAAATTTAGCAGTATCTTCAAATTCTCTATAATGTGATTCTCTGTGTCACATATGAAAGTCATAGCAAAAAACAGCCTCCAGAAATTGAACTTTTCTTTTGTCCATCAACCACCCGTGGCTGGACTTGATTATATCATTGATCTCAACTGAGCTGTATAATTTATACCCTCCTATTCTAGATTGGCTTGTGACTTGCAGAAGAGATTCTAGATGATTCACTATGGATTTGGGGAATCTTATTTCGTGTGAAAAAATTTTAAAATAAAGCCATTAACATTGCCATAGCTGGAAATGTTGTCAGTACAAAGTAGTTCTCCAAAATCCACTCTGCAACCCTCGGGGATCCAGTCCCATTGCATCTTCTTTCTCAAAATTAAATTTAAAAGGACGTAAGAACCAGATTGGCAAGGGGCCCAGCATCTTCTGTGTCAACTATCCCTCATACCCCATTAGTTGCTTACAATCTGTTCTCTTGGACACCTGAGGGCCACTCCTGGTGTCAGTCAGCTGCTGCTGCATAGCTGCCATCCTTCCTGGGCTCCTCAAAACCCCCCGAGGGTCCCGGTCTCCTCCGTCTGCCTGTCGTTGCTGGATCTGTTAGAATGAAATTTTGCTGGTTCCAGGTCACTGTGACCCATTGGGAGAGCACAACCCCACAGCTAGATGAGGTTCAGGCATCTACCCCCCAACAGAACTACAGATACCCCTCCACTTCCCAGGTCTAGGGACTCAGTCTCAGACACAGAGACCCATCTTCTTTACCCTTTGAAACACAACGAAGTAGTCATTTTGCTCCTATATCATTGTGCCCCTTTACTTTTGACTGGAATATCAACTCAGCAAGAGGAGGAATCTTGGTTTTATGTAGGTTAGAAGAGATTATAAACAGTTATACATATTTCTAATTTATAAGAAATTTAAAAGGCCGGGCTCGGTGGCTCAGCCTGTAATCCCAGCACTTTGGGAGGCCGAGGTGAGTGGATTGCCTGAGCCCGCGGGTTCAAGACC
>NW_007248685.1:0-2268 GCF_000164805.1 Carlito syrichta
CCCATTAAATCTCTTGGCCTTAAAGGGTGTTGAGTCTCACTGCGCGCCACCGTCTTTCACCAGCCTCCCTCCTCTCCTCTCTCACCCTCTCATCTCCCGTCCCCTTAACCCTCCACCCCTCTCACGCCCCTCCCCCACAGCCAGGATCCAGGCTAAGTTCCTGCTCAGGTAAGTCCCAGTGGCATGGGAGGCAGGAGTGCCCTAGGGCCCCAGCGCTTGAGCCCCTGACCGTGCAAGGGCCTGAGTGCCGGAGTGTCCAGCCTCACCCCTTCCATCTCTCCCCACCCTCCATCCCACAGCATCCTGCCTGGGAGATGCCAGGGCCACCTGGGAGTGGGGAATGAGCTAGTCCCCAGAGTCTGTTCAGGATCTGGGTGCGGGGCACATCCTTCTGATTCCAGAATCAAACTCTTATGGGTAGTTCTCCCTCCTAGGGCACCCCAGCCCCAGCCCCAGTGGCGGGTTTGAGCAGTGAGTCACCTGGCAGGAGCATTGGCCAGCCCACCATCCAGCCCACCACCGACGGCTGTAGTGCTGTAAGGTAAGTGGCCAATTCCTACAATGCCCAGAGACGAGTGTCTCCAGGTGGACACGGCCCTTGGCACCTTCTGCGCCCGCCTGGCTGAAGATCATCCAGGGCGTGTCCTACTTTCCACACAGCTTCGACAGTTACAACAGGGTGTGGACCAGGACCAAATTCCAGCCAGTGCTAGTGGCAGGCATGGCCTGCCTCTTGCTGCAGCTTCACGCCATGTCATGGTTGCAGCCGGGCAGTTGGACCAGTTTCGGGTTTCAGCATCCCCAGGATGGCCCTTGCCCTGCCCAGGGGGTTCCACTTGTCGTCTGGTCCCTTCCTAGGGAGGAGGAGCGGTGTCCTGACATTCACCTGGCCCCAGACACCCCAAGTTCCCTCCTGGAGAGGATCCCATCCCTACCAGCCCTGCCCAGCCAAAGGCAAAGAAGGGGTTCCTTGCTCATCTTCCCCTCCTCTAGGCCTTCCTCCAGGGACCCCTAGCCTTGTCGCCCCGCCCCAAGGCCTGCTTCAACTCTGGTGGCCAGCCAGCATGCCCTACCCCATCCCTGGAACGACAGACGCACATCACCACACTCAGCTTATTTTCTAATTTATTGTAGACAAGAGGTCTCGCCAAATTGCCCAGGCTGGTCTCAAACCCCCAGGCTCAGGTATTCCTCTTGCCTCGGCCTCCCAAAGTGCTGGAATGACAGGCTGAGCCACCGCACCCGGCCTCTCATTTTTTTTTTTTTTTAATATCGCAGCCATTGCTACAATTTTTTTTTAAAGTTGGGGTCTCACCCAACTGCCGGCTAGGCTGGATTGCAGTGGAACAATCACAGCTCACCGCAGCCTCAACCTCCTGGACTCAGGTGATCCTTTCATCTCAGCCTCCTCAGTAACTGGATTTATAGGTGAGCACCACCATACCCACGTGACTTTTTGATTTTTGTTTGTAGAGATGAGGTCTCACCATGTTGTCCAGCCTGAGTTCAAACCAGGTCTCACCATGTTGCCCAGGCTTGTCTGGAACTCCTGGGCTAAAGCAATCCTCCCACCTCAGCTTCCCAAAGTGCTGGGATTACTGTGAACTAAGAGGAGACTGACCCACAGTCCCACTCCCAGAAACATTCCGGAAGGTGCATCAATAGGCTACCCACAGACACCTGCATGCGGATGTTGACGGCAGCCCTCCTGACGATCGCCCAAATTGGAACCACCCCGGATGCCCCTGGACAGTCAATTGGGGAAAGAACAGTGTCTGGCACATCCCAGGGAAGACCACACTGCCTTGGTGACATGGATCAGCTGGAGACCGTGGTTCTCAGGGAATCCTCGCAGAAACAGAGCCCAGAAGATCCACGTTCTCACTCGCAGGTGGGCCCTAAACACGGCACTCACGGGGCAGGAGGGTGGAGGCAAGGCACCAGGGATTGATGAGGGAGGAAGACCGGGAGGCAGAGAGAAGAGAGGAGGGAGGGAGGGGGCAGGGAGAGAGGTTAGGGCAGGGGAGGGAGGGGGAAGAGAGAAAGGCAGGGAGGGAGAAAGACAGGGAGGGATGTGGGACAAGCTATGCAAAACCCCCCACTGGGCCAGGCTCCCCTAGGAGGAGCGCCTCAGGGCCCAGGAACCCAAGCCCTAGGTGCCCAAGTCCCCGAGTCCCAAGCCTGTCCCAGCCCCCAGGGCCACGAGTCCTCCCACTCTCCATCCTGCCGTGTCCTGCCACATCCTGCCCCAGAGATGGAGGGGTTGCC
>NW_007248685.1:2390-24148 GCF_000164805.1 Carlito syrichta
CCTGCCTCTTCGGGAGGCCCTGCAGCAGCGTTTGAGAGCCCACCCCATTATGTTGGTGGTGAAAGGACAGACTGAGAGCAAGAAATACATTTTCAAAATCTTGTCCCTAAACCATGACACAATGATGAGAAAGTAGAGGCTATGTTTTGGAGTGATGCCTCTTTGAGGTAAAGAGTAAGTTTGCCAACTTTGTCTTTCCAGACACCCAGACTTCCCGGTGCCAGGTACCAAAGGTCTCTCGTAGCTTGCCTAGAGTAAGCAAGTTTGCGGGGCCTAGGATGAAGGAAATCAACAGCACAAGCTGACAGAGTCCTTGTTCTTCGAGGAACTAAGCCTACATTTTTCTTTGTCTCCTCTGACCTTTGGTTGCATTTCTATGAATAGCCAAGTGGCACCAAGTCTGGCCAAGAACCTGCTCATCCTAAGTGATTGCCCTGCTTAGCATAGATGTTAAGATATGCATAGTTTAGTCATTGATACTTATCCTACTTGTGTGATTTACCTCAGGGATTAACAATTCCTGTGTGTATGGTTTCCGCCTTCCTTTGTGAGAGGCATGCGGTAAAACTAATTGGCTCTCTTGTGCCCCTTGCTACCTGAGAAGGAGTTCTCCCAATCCCTGTTGGGAGCCAGCCTTGGAGGCCCACCTGATTGACAGGGTCCTGGTGAGCCGAAGACCCCGGGCTGCAGGGCGAGCCCGGGAAGCTGAGGCCTTTCTGTCTTCCACCGTTGCTGTTTGGTACCGTCGAAGAATTCTGTACAGTCATGGAAGAAGAAAATGGCATGTTTATGTGAAGTGCTCACAGCTAACTTGAGAATGTCATGGTTTATTTTTCCATTTCCCACTATGCCGTTTGGCCTTTTCTAACATATACAGGGTTAAACTCTGAAGCACATCAAGCATGCTTTCTTTCACTTGGTTATAAGTTACTAGATATTGCTTAAGTAATAAATGATATAAGTATATTCACTCCTTATTTGATTTAGAATTATGTAGTTTAGTGTTTAGACATAAGGTTTTTTAGAAGTATAAGTTTATAGTAAGTTCATTATGAATTCATTATAAGTTCTAACACTTATCTCGGAGTTATGTAGGTGATTTATAACACTGTTTTCACTGACTTAGGATAAACATTAATTGTTAAGGTTTTTACTTAATTCAATAGTTAAAACTCTAAGTTAAGGTTTATAGCGTGGGTTTTCACTGAACTCATAATATACTAATCAGACACTTTTATGATAGATTGGCTAAAGACAGAAAGCAACCTTGGGGGCCTGGGAAACATTGCTAAAAACTTCTTTTGAGTTCTCTTTAGAAACAAACACTGCAGGATAAGAGAAAAGTAACGAAGACACCTGGACAAGAGAGGCGATTACAAAGCTCTGAAGGTCATAGAAGCCCCAGATGGGAAAACTACTGCTACAAGAAGAACTTTGTACTTGGAAACTTTCTGGAGACATTTCAAGGACTGTAATTCGGGACTTTGGACTAAAAGTATCATTTTTGGCTTTATGAATAAGACTTGTTGTCTGAATGTTTATAGGGATCTTGGTTTGTTTGTTGCTAAGACCACTAGATGGTAACTTTTAGAGGATATGTACGTGAAGGAATTTTCTTTGTCTTGCCCCTTTACGAATGGTATAAAAGCTTTCAGTTAACCCACATTAAATTGTCATCTGTTCAGGAAGCAGGTGTCCGAGTATAATATTTTCATCTTTCACCTATTCGTCTCTCCTTCAGGAAACCTCACGACCCTTGTGGGGCTGGACCCCCACAAATCCTGCTGTTTCTCTTTCTCTTTCTTTCCTCATTCCCTCCCCCCAAGTCAGGCCCTGATCAGCGGAGGCTGGACCCCCAGCAGAGTGGCGTCGAACAGGGACCTGAGTACTGGGGACTGGCATTGGCTGGAGAGGAACTCTCAGCGGAGGCTGGTGTTTTTTGTGTGCAGCATTGTGATTCATGAGTAAGTAACTGAGGGAAAGGATTGATCATTGGGAGTTAAACATGGGACATTTACATTCTAAGGAACGCACTCTCTTTATGCTAAAAGCTAGAGGAACTGGTTAGGGTACGGACGGACCTGGTGAGGGTGGAGAGGCACAGGGCAGGGAGGTGCGCAGCACTCCTGGGGGTGGCAAGCCGGAGGTGTGTGCCGGCAACCCAGAGATCCGAGTAGATGCAAAGAATTGTGACACACAGAGATGAGAGCAGAAAAGATTTATTTAAGAAAAGCTCACCCCTCACAGACAGGGAGTGGGCTACACTCTAGGTGAGTGTGGTGTGGTAGCCTCCCAGAGTCCTGGCTTAAATCCTTCTCTTGGAGATGTTGCACGTGACTGCCGTGACTTCCTTGTTGACCACCTGTGGATGTCTTGGAGAACCTGTGACACAGAGACCCCCTGATGTCCGCCCCCATTATCATAGCCTCTAGAGAAGGGCGTGACAAGGATTCTAATGTTCCTGCACCTTCCCGAATGGCATTCCTTAGAGCGAACGGACAGTGGGTAGCTTTGGGGGATCCTTGGCTTTCCTGTGAATAGGGCCCAATTTACTGGAAGATTGAATCCCCACCTGTTCCCCCTCTGAGCGATCATAACTTTTGTAATGACAAGTTTCATGACTTTTACAGTCCTTGCCCAAGGCATGATATCTTAGGCCTTGTAAATTCCCTTTACTCTAGGCAAGCTTGATTGCCACCATGACATACCTCAGATACCAAAGTTAATTTTACCTAAAGTGTGCATTTCTCCAAAAGCACACACAGCTGCTATTTTCTCATCATTGTGTCAGGGTTTAAGAACAAGATGACAGCCAGGCTGGGTAGCTCAGCCTGTAATCCCACGCCTTTGGGAGGCTGAGGTAAGTGGATTGCCTGAGTCCGCGGGTTCGAGACCCACTTGGGCAGCAAGACCTCATCTCTACAATAAATCAAAAAATCGACCGAGCGTGGTAGTGCATGCCTGTAATTGTGTCTACTTGGAAGGCTGAAGTGGAAGGATCACCGGAGCCCAACGGGTCAAGGTTGCGGTGGCTGAGAGCAGCCACTGCACTCCAGTCTGGGCAACAGAGTGAGACTCTAACTCAAAAAAAAAGAACAAGATGAAAAATGGCTTCCCACTCTTGGTCTGTCCTTTCAGAACTAAGGTTGCAGACAGACAATTAGATAGATTTTGCAGTTTGTAGAGGAAGTATGTCCCTGGTTTCCTGAGGCTGGGATGGTTAATCTGATTACTTGGGGAAAAGTAGGTAGTTGTTTGAAGGATTATTATCAAGCGCACAGTCCTGAAGCTTGATCATTATCAAGCTTGATTATTATCAAGCGCACAGTCCTGAACCTAGTAAGAGATTGCTTAGACCCCTCTTCTGAGTCTCATAGAGCAGAGCAGGCACCTCCATCGTTGCAGGGTTTCCCCTCAGTGCCTGCTCTAGCTGCCCACGATGACCAGAAGGAACACCCTCCTAAAGATTTTCGACAGGAGCAGGATGAGGCTGCTTCTCGGTGTCACAATGATGAGATATTTGCAGCTACTCGAGCCTCTGTGACCGAGTTTCCCGAGGCTCCTAGCCTGCCTGCGAAACAGGCTGAGCCTGTCACTCTTTCTTTATCTTCTGATACTTTTGCTCAACTTATGGAGTTTCTTACTGTTTTAGCTAGAAAGTGCTCAGTTTCAAAAGAGGAAGCACTTTTGTGTAGTGCTTTGAGCTCAAAAGAGGATATGCCTTCCATAATGGTAACTCATTTCTCAATTTCTTTTTGTTTTTTTTTGAGTTGGAGTCTCACTCTGTCACCCCATCTGGAGTGCAGTGGCCGCTCCCGGCCACCGCAGCCTCGACCTGCTGGGCTCTGGCGATCCTTCCGCCTCAGCCTTCCAAGTAGCCAGAATTACAGGCATGTGTTACCACGCCCGGCTGATTTTTTGATTTATTGTAGAGATGAGGTCTCACTGCCCAGGTGAGTCTCGAACCCGCGGTCTCAGGCAATTCACTCACCTCAGCCTCCCAAAGGCGCGGGATTACAGGCTCATTCCTCAATTTCTAAGGAGGAGATCTCTCCTGGAGATCTCTCCCTTGGGTCTCAACAGCCCCTCAATTGGCACCGACTAGAACTTTGCTTGTGGATCACGAATCCACACCCTCCCCCCATCCAAGCTCGGCCACCCCATGTTAGGAAGCGTCTCTCCCCTTTACAGAAGGCTGTTCAGTCCGCCTTGCTTCAGGGAGATGATTTAGAAGGATTTCATGCCTATCCGGTAGAAACTACAGGCTTTGATGATCTGGGAAGGGAGATGCGAGAGTATCAGACTCTGTCTCTTTAGTCCCTGAAGGACCTTAAAAGTGCTGTGGCACAGTATGGAGCAACAGCATCGTTTACACTGGTTATACTATAGTTTCTTGTGGAAACTATTTCACAAGAGGTCTTGACTCCCTCTGATTGGCATATGGTTGTAAAAGCATGTTTGTCGGGTGGAGAATGTATGTTATGGAAGACAGGTTTTTGGGATAGATGCCAAGAACAAGCTGAAAGAAATAGAGGAGATGAACAGGATTAATCTAGACACGGCTGTGGGCCAAGGAGGATACTCCTCCCAAGAGGCGCAGATTCTATATCCCTGAGCTGCCTGTGGTCAGATAAGTGGAGCGGCACCAAGAGCATGGCGTTGATTACCGTCGGCTGGAGTTAAGACAGAGCAGCTTTCGGAAATACGTCAGGGACCTGATGAGCCTTACCAAGATTTTGCATCTAGATTGCTGCAGGCTGTAGGTCGAATGGTGGCAGATGAAGAGATGGGGACTTTTTTGGTAAAACAACTGGCCTATGAAAATGCCAATTCGGCCTGGCAAGCAGTCACTTGTCTCTATCGTAAAAAAGGGGATTTAACAGATTGTATTCGCTTGTGTGCTGACATTGGGCCTGCCTATATGGAGGGGATGGCTACAGCTGCAGCTTTACAAGGTACTTCTCCCGACAAAATGTTTAATGGAGGAACCCAAGGTGCCTGCTTCAACTATGAGCAAATGGGTCATTTCAGTAGGGAATGTCCTGCGCGGACCACCTCCCAGTAAGGGTCTCCCTACGTCTATGTGCCCACGATGCAAGCGAGGTATTCACTGGGCTAATGAATGCCATTCCAAGATGGATGCAAATGGAAATCCCCTGTCGGGAAACTTCCAGAGGAGCCAGCCCCAGGCCCCTCAAACAACTGGGGCTGTGTCCATTTACTCCCCGCAGCCCATGCCCAACTTGCCTCCTCAGGGAAGTCATCCGCCCAACAGGTCAGTGATCTCTACCGCGCTACCCCGGGGAGTGCCGGACTGGACCCCAGTTCCTCCTCCCACCTCGTATCAACCCCAGAAATGAGTCCGCAGTCTATTCCCATGGGTGTTTATGGCCCACTCCCTGATGACACAGTAGGATTGTTACGGGGACACAGCAGCCTTTCTTTGAAAAACTTCCAAGTTCTCCCAGGAGTCATAGACTCCGATTACACTGGTGAAATTAAGGTTATAGGAAATGCTCCTCAGAATAATATCACACTCACTGCCGGGATGAAAATTGCCCAATGAGTGTTGCTCCCTTTAAAGAAAATGGGGTGTATTGTTTCCTCACAAAAGCGAGGGACTAATGCCTTTGGTCCTTATGATCATGCATATTGGGTGCAAGCCATAGGGGAAAAGCGGCCTGAGTATTCTCTGCATATAGAAGGCAAGACCTTCCGAGGTTTATTAGATACTGGGGCCGATGTCTTTGTCACTAGTCAGCCTCACTGGCCAACTTTTTGACCTCTTCAGGAAGCAATGACTTCTTTGCGAGGTTTTGGGCAGTCTAAGTCCCCTGCAGAGTAGCAAACTTTTGAATTGGAAGGATGATGATGGCCATGAGGGAATTTTTCAGCCCCATGTACTTCCTTTTCTGCCGCTTAATCTTTGGGGCCGGGATGTCCTCCAAGCTATGGGGGTGTTGTTATACAGTCCCAGCCCTCAGGTCACTTCACAGATGCCAAGGATTGGGAAGGGTTAATCAAGGAATGCAGTATCCCTTAACCCCACCTGTAAAAAATGGGAGGTTTGGTTTAGGTCACCCTGAGGCTTTTCATTAATGACCACTACTTCTCCTGAGCCCCATCAGGAAACTACTGATCCCATTATTTGGTTATCTGACGATCCTGTATGGGTGGAGTAGCGGCCACTTTCTGGAGAAAAGCTTTCAGCAGCTATAGCTCTTGTTCAGGAGTGGCTTCTAGCCAGACACATCGAACATTCTCACAGTCCTTGGAACACTCCTATCTTTGTAATTAAGAAAAGGTCAGGGAAATGGCATTTACTACAAGATTTACGGGCAGTAAATCGCTCCATGGAAATTATGGGGTCTCAGCAGCCTGGCCTGCCCTCGCCAGTAGCCATTCCAGCTGAATATCACTTGTTTGTTATAGATTTAAAGGATTGTTTTCTCACTATTCCACTTTTTCTTCAAGATCGGAAATGTTTTGTTTTCTCTTTGTCTGCTATTAATTTTTAGCAACCAGCTCAGAGATTTCAATGGAATGTTTTGCTTCAAGGCAAACTTTTGTAGCCAGGGCCTTACAGTCTGTCCGACCATGTTTTCCTGAAGCCTACACCATTCATTACATGGATGACATTCTTCTGGCTCATCCCGATCCAGAGCGACTTCAGGTTGTATTTTTTAACTTACGATCTGCCCTTCAACAATCTGGACTTGTTATTGCTCCAGAGAAAGTCCAGAATGTAGCCCCATATGAATACCTTGGTAGGCTTATAGAGGGACATAATGTTCGCATGCAGAAGCTGCAAATTCGGTTGGACTCTTTATTAGCCCTTAATGATATTCAGAAATTGCTAGGAGACATCAACGGGTTACGTCCTTCCTTAGGTATTTCTATTGCTCAACTAATGCCACTCTTTTTTTTTGTGTGTGTGTGTGTTGGAGTCTCACTCGGTCGCCCAGACTGGAGTGCAGCGACCGCTTCCGGCTACCGCAGCCTTGCCCTGCTGGGCTCCGGCAATCCTTCCGCCTCAGCCTTCCGAGTAGCTGGAATTACAGGTGTGCGCCACCACGCCCGGCTGATTTTTTGATTGATTGTATAATGCCACTCTTTGATATACTGAAAGGTGATTCCAACTCTCCATCTCTGCCGGCACCTCACCCCTGAAACTCAATCTGCATTACAATTGGTGCAAGAGGCAATTGCAGCCCAGCAGGTATCTTGCATCTCTGTTACTGAGCCTTGGTCACTGATAATTTGACCTCCATCTTATTTGCCCACAGGAGTTTTTTGGCAACACGGACCCGTGGAATGGCTGCATTTGCCAGCCTCCCGACAATGCACCATGACCCCATATTATGAATCTGCTGCCCTCCTCATGACTAAGGGCTGACGGCGAGCCAGGGAAATTTTTGGCTGTGAACCTGCTTTAATTATAGTACCTTATACTCATCCCCAAATGAATTGGCTTTGGAAAACATGTCCTGCATGGCAGCTGGCTGTAGCTAACTTTACTGGGCAAGTGGACTCCCATCATCCTCCTTCTCGACTTCTTACTTTTGCAAAAAATCATTCTTTTATTTTTCTTCAGGTCACCAGTGCTCAACCTCTGCAGGATGCTGATTTGGTTTTTACAGATGGCTCCTCTTCTGGAACAGCGGTTACTGTTATTAACGGTGTTGTTTCTCGTTTTCAGACAGATTATGAATCCACTCAGCGAGTCGAGCTGTTTGCAGTTTGTCAGGTCTTTACAAATCTCCCTATAAAACACTTTAAACTTCACCTGACAGCCATTACCCTGGCAGTTACAACAGGGTGTGGACCAGGTCCTGTGTGGGTGGCAGGTGTGGCCTGCCTCTCGCTGCCTGGATTCACCCCAGGCCATGGCAGCAGCTGGGTCAGTTGGGCCAGTTTTGGGTTTCAGCATCCCCAGGATGGCCCTTCCCCTGCCCAAGAGGTTACGCTTGTTGCCTGGTCCCTTCCTAGGGAGGAGGAGGGGTGTCCGACATTCACCTGACCCCAGGCACCCCAAGTTCCCTCCTGGAGAGGATCCCATCCCTACCAGCCCTGCCCAGCCAAAGGCAAAGAAGGGGTTCCTTGCTCATCTTCCCCTCCTCTAGGCCTTCCTCCAGGGACCCCTAGCCTTGTCGCCCCGCCCCAAGGCCTGCTTCAACTCTGGTGGCCAGCCAGCATGCCCTACCCCTGTCCCCTCATTCTCACGGTGTTTTCTGAGGGAAGGGGGGTTGGAATGGGGGATGGGGGAGGACGGCCCCCCGCAGTAGCTCCCTTACTCTCCCCAGCCTCCGTCCTCTGTTGCGTCTTGATATCCATCAAGGCCTCTTGTGGCTCCAGATGTCCAGGCAGCCAGGGCAGGAGTGGTCCCTGGAAGGGGTGTGGCTGAGACCAGAAAGGTGGGTACTGAAGGGGCAATGGGGTGGGAGGCACAGCTTGGGACACCCACATCATTAAATGCCACCACCCTGACCTTTCCTCTTTGGTGACTCTATTCAAAACTCACCTGAGGAGTCCTTATTCAAGGATCCAGGAACCATGTTCAAGCCTTTTCTCTCTTTGAGTTGGTGTGCCCTCTGTCTAACAGGCTGGAGTGCAGTGGCACGCTCACCGCCACCCTAGTGTCGACCTGCTGGGCTCAGGTGATCTTCCACCTCAGCCCGCCAAGTAGCTGGAACTACAGGCGCACGCCATCACGCCAGACTAATTATTTTCTTAATTTATTGTAGAGACAAGGTCTTACCAAGCTGCCCTGGCTGGTCTAGAACCCCTGGGCTCAGGCAATCCTGTCACCTCAGCCTCCCAAAGTGCTGGGCATATAGGCTTGAGCCACCGCGTCTGGCCTGGTTTTCCTCTTTTTGACTTGGGATCTCACTCTGCCACCCAGACTGGAGTGCAATGGCACGATCACCGTCACCACAGACCTTGACCTCCTGCGCTCAGGCGATCCTTCCATCTCAGCCTCCCGAGTAGCTGAGACTCCCGGCACATGCCCCCACACCCAGATAATTTTTTTGATTGTCTTGTAGAGATGAGGTCTCACTATGTTGCCCAGGCTGGTCTCGAACTCCTGGGCTCAAGCGATCATTCCACCTCGGCCTCCAAAGTGCTGGGATGACAGGCGTGAGCCACCATGCCCCATTGGTCATTGTGCTTTTCTATTCTTTTTTTCTTTTGGATCCAAACAGTTGATTCCAAGTTGCCCCCAGGGATACATTCACTCCGTGGCCAAGCCTGCAGTTGATGACATGTAATTTGGGGTCAGTTGCCACTACCTTCATTTAAAAAAAATAAAATTTTCAAAGCATCTTATAGGCCAGAGAGCTAAGCTAGATCCTTACTCAGACATTCGAGAGTTTTCTGAGGAAAACTCAGGAGGAGGAAACACAGCGAGCATCTTCCCACCGGTGTCAACAAAGGGACGAGGCAGGGGCAGCTCCTCTGCCGGCAGAAGGGAAGACTTGGCCGTGGGAGCTGCACAGAGGCATCTGGAGCTCCAGGGTGGCCCAGGACTGGGCTGATTGACCCTGTGTTCACCTGAAACTGAGGCAGGGGCAGGACACGGGTGACAAGAGTCAGGCCCATGGCTCCCACCGCAGCCAGAACCGCGAGAGCCACCACACCCATGCAGTAGACAGGAGATGGCAGACAGGCCATGTAACCAGGCCAAGCCACCACCCTGGAGGTGTTTCAGACCCCAGAGCCCAGGGTGGCAGGGTGGGGGTGAGAACTGGCATCCCCACCCCTGACTCCTGTGCCTCTGCCCTGAGAGATGGACACCACACAGCCCAGAAGGAAGAGAATCTCCACATCTGGGCACCCCTCAGGGAGGCATTCAGGGCCTTTCCACATGCCCTCGGGGGGCCTCACATATGCCTGGAGGTCCCTCCCACCTGCCACATTCTCAGGACTCAGGGGAACTGAAAGCTCTGAGGCGAGCACCCTTCAGCTGGCCCTGGCGATGCCCAGACGGGTTGGTCATGAGCCTGCCATGCCCTGGCATCTACACATCGACTCTGCCAGAAAACCAGAGTGCCGGTGTCCTGCATCCTATGACCTCCAAGCCCCCCATACCAGCCCAGGCAGCAGAGGCCACACATATGCAACCAGGGCATCTGGTCAGGGTTGCTCTGGGTCCCAAAGCTCTGCTCATGGGACTCGCAGAGTCTTCTGATGCCATGTCTCCTCACCTCCCACCCAGAGGCTCATGGGCTGTAGGCCTCTAGGCCCCATGGGGAAGCTGGCAAGATTGCAACTGTTCCTGGGTTGGCTATCTGCCTTCTCTTGTGTTTGTGATCACATCTCAGGTGTTTTTTGACAGGAAATGGGGAAAATCACTCCCTTTTCCAACATCTTAAAAACACTCAAAACCTGTCCTCAGAGGTCAGGTCCACGCTGGCCATCCCTGTGATAGCCCCTGGCCCCACCGCCCACTGGAGCCCCTCACAGAGGCTCCTGACACCTGAACACACACCCATGGGGACCGTAGTGCCCATCCCCACTTGAGGACAGGGGCCCCCCAGTGCCTGCAGCTGGTGGTCACCCATGCCACCCTACCTCCTCAGAGGACCTTAGCACTGGCAGGATGTGCGACATAGGGTGCTGGCTTCTGGGGATGGCGGGCGAAGGCTCAGGCCTGCCCCAAGATGGCCAGATCCACCCACACCTGCAGCAGGCCACACACGGAGAAGCCCAGAGTCTCCACAAATAGGGCCGAGGCGTTGGACATGTAGGTGACATGGCCCGCCACACCTGTGAAGGCCAGGACACCCTGCACCTAGTCCGCAAAGCTGCACCCCTGCCGGATGTGGTGAGGGTCGAAGTCAGCACCAGACACATGTAGGTGGAGAAGCCATCAGCATTCTGCATTCTCCAGATGTCCCTGTACCGCAGGATGTAGGGCACCACCCTGCCGAAGACCACGGCCCCGGCCACCTCCCAGAGACCAGCCGGTGCAGCCACAGGACCAGGAGCCAATCCAGGCCCTCGGCCTCTATCCCATATGTGCGCACCGCGGCTGGTGGGACCTGCTCTCACAGGCTGAGGTCACCGCAGGGGGACGGCCACCTCTGCATGCTGCCATCCACGCCAGCTCCACCCGTGGGGCCAGTGCCCTCACTGGTGCCCTGTTCCTCTCTATGCTTTTCAAGTGTTTCACAAACACCCTTGTTGACACCCCTGTTGGGTGTCAGATCAATTACTGGGCCACCCTGTGTGTTGGTTTCTGGGTCTGCCTAGCAATGAGGTGACACACAGGTAGTGTATGTTAGACACAAACCTGGAATTTGCACATGCTCCGTACATAAACCCTTAAGCCTGGTGCCCACGGTGAGCCCTGCAACCCAGATGCCCACATGGCTGACCACTCGGGGCATTCTCCTGTGTGGTGCCATCAGCCCTGTCTTTGCCCTCTTCAGTGCAGCCAGTGCCACGTGGGCTTTTGGTTTCAGACCACTGGTGGCGGAACCGTGCTGGACATCCTGCCCAGGGTTCCAGAGACTGACACTTGGGAGTTCCCCCGGTAGTGAGAATACTGGCTGTCAGGAGCAGCCGGCCCCCATGGCCCACGCCTGTCATTCCCGTACTTTGGGAACCAGAGATGAGAGGATTGCCCGGGTCCGGGGTTTCAAGACCAGCCAGGGCAACTCAGTGAGACCTCATCTCTACAATAAATTAGAAAGAAAATTAGCCAGGTGCAGTGGCACATGCCTGTGATCTCAGCTACTTTGCACAGTGAGGGTGGGAGGAGGGCTCTCGCTCCCTGGGTGTGTGGGGGTGCTGGGGGGGGACAGGCCTGGCCTGTGGTCAGCCTGAGCTGCTAGAAGGCTTCCCTGAGCTGGGAGTCCCCCGGCCCTGGGTGCTGCCTGGCCATCCATCTGACTCTATCCTCTGGGACCTGTGAACGGTGGACAGCAGTCTTCCTTCGCTGCTGCCTGGGGCCTGCATCCAGGTGCCCCCACCCCTCCTTCAGGGGCACCCTGGGCTATCCCAGACCTGGGGAAGGTCGACTTTCTGACCTTGGGGCCTGGGTCCCAGGGACGCCGGCCTCAGAGTAGCTGAAGGAAGGTGTGGGCCGGGGGCAGTGGGTTGAGCCATCCAGCCTGGGGTTTCCCTTCTGGGGGACAGTGACTGGTCAGCATGGGCCGGGGAGCTGGGTGCCATGCCCCTGCCCCACATCCATCCAGTCTGGAGCCCTCTGTGGGTAGCACCACCCTCAGCCCCTGCCGCCCCATCGCATGGTGGCAGGACCCCTCCCTCCCAGCACTGGCTCCTTGGGGTGAGTGGGCCGCCCCCTGTTCCCTACCTCTGCACCCTCTTGGGGCCCCCTTATCCCCACCCAGGAAGACCTTCCAAGAAGAGAACGCGCAACACGTGTGTCCATTTATTTCAAGACGAAGCACAGACATATCCCCAGATTGGGAGGGGGGGAGACGAGGACACGGGTATAAAAAATTGGAAACAAAACCATCAGTCACAGCTCGATGGCGCCGTCACGACATGGCTTAAGGCTCCGTACATATAGACCTACATATACACGCTGACACACACGCACATACACGCACACGCAGAGGGAAGCCGACACAGGGGCTGAGGCCGGACACGCCTGCCCACCTGCAGCCTACCTGGAATATTGCATGGAGTTTATTAAAAAAGTGGAAAATGGGAAGACAGCATTGGTCTGAGCAGTGGCGACCTCGGGGACCCGGGAGGCGGAACACGGGGCAAGCCAGTCCCCGGTCCTGCATCTGCCCCAGCAAGCAGACCCATCTGTGTCCAGGCTGCGGGGACATGGAGATTCCAGAACCTTCTACACTGGGTCCCCATCAAACAGAACATGCCAGGGTGAAAAAGCCAAACATCCTCCCTGGGGCAGCCCCACCCTGTCCCCAGGAGGCCCGGGCCTCAGGGCATAGCAGGGCACTCCTGGCCCCTGAGGGCTCCCGGCTGGCTCCTCCAAGCCTCCCACCCACCGCCCGCCCCTGGGGCGTAACCCCCCAGAGCCCGGGCCCTCGAACCACGGATGCGTTGACCCCATGTGGTAAGCAAAGGCTGGACTGGGAAGGTCGGGGCGAGGTGACCAGGCATGTGCGCAAGCTCCATTTGGCTTTAGCGTTAAGGCGGGTGCTGGGCCGAGGGCCCTGTGGCGCCCTTGCGGTCCCCAGGTCCCTCCTGCGGTCCTTCTGCGCCTGGGCCCCGTCATAGAGGCCGGGCCTCCCTGCCTCCACAGGGCAGGTTAAAGTGCTGGGTGCCTGGGGGAGGGCTCGGGGCTGGCCAGGAGTTCTGCGGGCAATGACCCCGCTGCCTCTTATTTGAGAACGTAGTTGACAAACAGCTGACACGCCAGGAACACGCAGAGCAGGAACCAGGAGCGGGGCCCCTGCAGGAGGCCTGGGACCGGCGTCTGGGCAGCCCGCTCCGTGCAGCTCAGCATGGCCGACAGGTGCCTGCAACGACAGGGGACATGTGGTAGGGGCTGTGCTGGGGCCAGCAGGGTCTGCCCTCCCGCAGGCTGAGAGGGGTGTCCCTGGATGCCCACCAGGTGCTGGACATGGAGTGGAGATGGGGCAGGAAGGTGCATCTGGTTTTATTATTATTATTATTATTATTTTTGAGTTGGTGTCTCACTCTATCACCCAGACTGGAGTGCAGCGGCTGCTCCCGGCCACCGCAGCCTTGACCTGCTGGGCTCCGGCAATCCTTCCGCCTCAGCCTTCCGAGTAGCTGGAACTACTGGAGTGCGCTACCACTCCCGGTCAATTTTGATTTATTGTAAAGATGAGGTCTCGCCAAGTTGCCCAGGTGGGTCTCGAACCCGTGGGCTCAGGCAATCCACTCACCTCAGCCTCCCAAGTCGCAGGATTACAGGCTGAGTCACTGAGCCCGGCTGTATCTCGTTTTAGAGACGCTGGTGCCAGTGGGGATGGGGGCCCATTAGGGGGAGGGCTCCGGGGAGCAGTGGCTATGCTGGGCTTCCTGGGACACTTTCTGGGGAGGGAGATCAGGGCTGGGGGTGCTGGCCTCTTGCCACCTCCCTCCCACCCCTGAGGCTATGGCTGAATTGCCCTCCTCCCCAAAATCATATGTTGAAGTCTAGTCCTCTGTGATGGTCCGAGCAGACGCGCCTGCCCTGGACTCTGGCATCAGTCATGGGTCTGGGGGGCAGCGGGAGTCTCTGGGAGCCTGGCAGCAGGCCTCCTCACAGGAAGGCATCCTTCCCATCTCTTTCCCCGCTCAGCCTCGCAGGCATGGCGGCTCTGCCGCGGGTCCAAGGAAGGGCAGCGGCCTCCCAGGCAGGCCTCGCTGGCCACAGCTGTGCCCGCCGTCCTGGCCCTGCCTCCTGTGCCCACGCCCTGCACCCAGCAGAGGTGAGTGTGCTCCCGCCAGGGCCTGAGGGGACCCCGGGGGCACCACTCTCAGCCCCATTTTACAGAGGGGAGACTGAGGTGGGCCAGGGCTGGACGCCCTGGCTGCTGAGGCCCTCAGGCTGGCTCTGGACCCAGAGGGACCCTGTGTTCTGCTCCGCCTCTGTGGCATCATGCTAGGGGTGGCCACCAGGGGAACTTGCCACCCCCCCATCCTCCTGCAACCAGTCCTCTGAGCTGCGTGCCCAGGTGTGGGTGAAACCCAGAGCCCAGGTGGCCCTCTGGCTCCGTGCACCTGGGGGTCTCTGCTGAGAGCCACACCAGGCCCAGGCAAGGCCAGTGCGGTCCCCGAGGCTCCAGCGAGTCTCAGGCATGGGGTCTACCTGGCAGGACCAACTCACGTGTTCAATGCAGCCCCCACAAAGGAACCCCGGGCACTCCTTCTGGCTGTCACCCTGTAGACCTCTGCAGGCCCTGTGAGTTCTAGCTCCCATGATCCCCTGGGCCACAGCCTCCCTGGCACCCCTGGCGTCCCTGGCCTCCCTCCCCGGTCTCCTTCCCTCCGGACCTTCCCGCCTACCAGGCCCACCTATGCAGCTCCTGCTGGGCCTCGCGGATGGACAGGATGGCCCCGTGCAGGGCCTGCAGTCGCTGTGCCTCTTTCCTGCACCGAGGGCACGGGCTGTCGCTGCCTGGGGCAGTGGGGGCGGGGGAGACAGAGGGGAGAAGCTGAGTGAACGGGAGGTGGGGGCTGGCGTGGGCGTCAGGGTCACATGGGCTCGGCCCCACCCACCTCATGGGAAACCCACAGAGCCAGGGGACAAACACAGGGAGGCCGGGAAGGGGCGCTGAGGACATCCGGGGGGAAGACCCCAGCTCAGCTGGCCTCCAACAAGCCTGGGTGACCGATGTGACCAAGGTGTGGTGTGTCCACTGCAGGAAGACACGGGCAGTCGGGAGACACCACTGCCCGGTGAGAACAAAGATGTGGGTGCCCCGGGGGGTGCAAGACCAAAGGGGCAGGCGGGGACGCAGGCCCCCTCCTCCCCTGTCCCATCACGCCCCTGGAGGACCCCTGGGCTGCTCCGGATGCTGAGTGGGCTGAGTCCACCAGGAGGACCATCAGGTGGGCAGAGAAGCCTCTCTGCCAGGGAGGCCACCCCACCCTCCCGGCCAGGCCCGAGGGAGGACCCACCAGGGCCAAAGTCGCCGTCCTGCTCCTCGTCCGAGAGCTCGGGGCAGGACTCAGGCGTGGAGCTGCTGCTCTCGGTGACCTGGCTGTGGCCCGAGGGCTGGTCGCTGGCCTTCCGCAGCTTCCGGTCTGGGCCGGGCCTCTGCAGAGAGGAGAGTCACTGCAGCCCAGAGCCTACCCGCACCTGCCTGCCCACGGGAACACGGCTGCCAGGCCACGTGGAGAGGTGGCCGGCAGTGGCCAGCAGGGGCTCGAGTCTCGGCCCGGCACAGCCTGGCATGGTCACAGCCCCCTCTGGGCCTGTTTCCTCATTGGCTGACACCTCGCAGGGGTGAGCGCCAGGGAGGTTGCGCAGACAGGCCTGCCTCGTGACACACAGGTGACGCTAGGGGCCGTGGGTGGTTCTGATGCCTGAGCCAAGAGGGCAGGTGAGGCTCAGGTCGCTGAAAAGCTAGTGGGTTCATGAGAACCCGGACGTTCAGGGCTGCCCATGCCGAGGGACGTCTGAGGAGGGACCGGCAGGTGTGGCCTAGGCATCCACCCAGCAGTGACTTGGCTGGCAGGGAGCCCCAGACACAAACCCGCTCCCAGGGGTGAGAGAAGCAGTCTGGACTGGGGGACACCACGTGACAGCTGGCCTGGGGGCCAGGACACCATCAGGTGGGGCAGGTGGGGTCAGAGCCAGGGAAGGTGGGTTTGGACACAGGTGACCCCCCACGACCACCTTGGGACGGTTCTTGAGGCATGGTGAGGCTGAGGCAGACTTCCAGGCTAGGGGGAGGAAGCAGGGGACAGCGGGTGGCGGGGGATGGGGGTGGGGGTGGGGGGTTGGACACCTGTTGGGGATGGGCTGGAGAAGCTGAGGAGTGGCTGGGGAGGAGGGGGCTGGAGCCAAGAGGAGGTCGAAGGGGTGGACGGTCTGAGGTGGAGGGGTGGTCATTGCCTGCAGACAGAGGGGCAGCAGGTGGGGACCCGCCTCCCCAGGGGGCATCTCCCTCCTGCTTCTCCTCCCCAGGGGGTGTCTCCCTCCTGCTTCTCCTCCCCAGGGGGTGTCTCCCTCCTGCTTCTCCTCCCCAGGGGGCATCTCCCTCCTGTTTCTCCTCCCCTGGGGGCGTCTCCCTCCTGCTTCTCCTCCCCAGGGGGCGTCTCCCTCCTGTTTCTCCTCCCCTGGGGGCGTCTCCCTCCTGCTTCTGCTCCCCAAGGGGCATCTGCCTCCTGCTACTCCTTCCCTGGGGGCGTCTCCTTCCTGCTTCTCCTCCTCAGGGGGTGTCTCCCTCCTGAGGCTTATGCCCCTGGGCAGGCAGAGGGCAGGGCACACGCCAGGAGGAAGTCCTGAGAAGTCCCTCTGTGTGTGGCCCCATCCTCACCAGTGAGATGAACAACCTCCACCCTGCCTGCCGGGTGAACGCCGGCCTTGCCTCTGCACACAACAGGTGTGATTTGGCACACCTGGAACACGGACAGGTGAGTCGGTGAGTGAGGCACCCCCTGGTGGCCACCCCTGGCATGGCACCACAGAGGACATCTGGTCCACCAACTTCACCTTGTCCCAGCAGCTCCTCCCCACCCCTCCCTGGGGCCTCCCCACCTTCCCTTCCATCCTTCCCATACCCAAGGTCTGTGCAGGCGCCGTCCTCTCACTCCTCCCCCACCACTGGGCAAGGCCCCAGGCTGACCCAGCCTCAGTTTCCTCACCAGTGGGATGGGACCATGTGGCCACTAGTTTGTCAATGAGCAAGGAGCCAGGAGACCCCTGGCACAGCACGCCCTACATCGGGGCGCCCCGAACTGAGCCTCCTGCAAATCCAGGTATTCCAGGTCCCAAAACAGGCGGGGAAGGGGAGGCTGGAGCTGGAGGAGGTCCCCCCTGGGATCCAGGGCTAGGAGGGTGACCATGGGGCCAAGGAACAGTAGGGTGAGGGCGTGGATGACGGCCACACCTACAGCCAGGAGCAGCCCTGGGCGGAGGGGTGAGACGGGAGTGCTGACCTCATGCCTAGGCCCCGGGCTGCCCAGGAAGGCGGTCTGGCGGGCCACGGCCACACGTCGCAGGGTGTGCAGGACACCGTCTTGCTCAAACTGGGCGATGTCTTTCTGGGGGTCCCAGGGGCTGCGGCTGGAGGGTCCAGAGGCATCGTGGGCAGAGGCAGTGGCCCCCAGGTCAGGGCTGTCCTGGCCCCGCCCTCAGTCTCCCACTGTCCACACCCCATGCGGTAAGGGTGGGGATAGGGGATGTGGGGGCTCGTCTGACCCTCCCTCCCCCCACCAGCTCCTCCAGGGCTAAGGCAGGAAGGGAAGCCCGAGGCCCCCAGGACCTCCTGGGGTCCATGCCGGGCATGGGTCACCCAGACATCCACAGGCCCAGCCCCCCACGGCCCCAGGACTGCCACCAGCTGCACTCACTCCTCATGTAGGTAGCGCCACTCCTGGGAGACGGGGTCCAGGTGGAACAGCCGCGGCCTCCAGGGCGCCAGGCCCTGCTGGCGCTCACGGCCACGCTGCCGCTGGGCCTCCTCCAGTGCAAACTTCTCCTGTGTGGCCCGGTGCTGATCACCCTCGCTGATGGCCCTGGTGACGTGCTGCCAGAGCCTGGGGGCCAGCGCAGCACCCTGAGCCCCGGCAGTCTGGAACACGGCCCCTCGGCACTGTGGGGAGGGGGCTGGCGGGAGGCTCACCCCCAGCGCAGAAACCCGCGTGGGTCACCTGCCGGCCGTGAGGAGTGGAGCAGGCCTGCCCTTCTCCAGGCCCCACCTCCTGCGAGGGGACGACTCCGGGGACCCGCTCATGGGACCCTGGGCACGGCGGGCCTCACCTCTCAGACTCCAGATCCGTCTGTTCCTCCAGCAGTACCGTGTGGCGCTTCAGCCTCTGCACGCGGACCTCGCCTCTCGGACTCCAAAAGAGCTCGGGGCTGCTGCTCCCCTCCTCCTTGATGAACACGTCCCGGTCCTGCCCCAGACGGCAGGTGCGGTCAGGGGTGCTGGCCCGCAGTGACCACCCAGTCACGCCAGCCCCAGGGACGGCTCCTTACCCAGTGACCCATGAGGTTGGCCAGGACGTCCTCTCCCAACATGATCCTTCCCGAGATCTGGTTGATGCTGGTGTTTCCCCCAAAGAACGGCTGCAGGGCACATGCCGGATGGGGCGTGGGTGGGCGAGGATCCCCCAGAGCCCACAGAATGTCTGGCTCTCACAGAGTGCCCAGGACACTCTCCCCGATGCCTCCCTAAGCTGCAGGATGCAGGGGCCCCGCCTGGGGCCTGTCCCGGTCCGCTGTGTGGCCTGCAGGCAGCCCTTGCCCTCTCTGGGCTACGTCTGTGCTGCAGGATGCTAGGAGCTGCTCTCCCCCATGGCCACTTTCTTGGGGAGACCTGCTGGGGCACGGGACAGTGGGAGGGGTCCCCAGGCTCGCTCTGTCCCTGGCTGAGCCCTGCACCTTGCTGTCCCAGGCTACAGCCGGCGCTACCTTAAGCTTGAACTCCAGCTCAGCCCGGAGGTTATTCTTTGCACACTCGATGGTCACCTTGCCGCCCAGCTCCATGGTCATCGTGCCATACAGGAGTCCTGCAATGCAGCCGGTGGAAGGGTCAGGCCACCCGCCCTGCTGACCCCTGGTGGGCCCGTGTCGGTTGCCAGGAGGGCGAGAGGGGACCAGAGAGGATAGGAGCTCCCGGGAGCACAGCCTCACATGGAGGGGCTTGTGGGGGACACAGAGGCAGAGACGGCCTGGTCCCTCAGTGACCATGTCCCCCAGGAAGGGGACTCCGTGCTCGCCAGGGCCTAGGGGTTGCCTCCTGTTCCAGGCTCCCAGGAGCCTCCCGCCCCCTGCGAGATGCGTGTCACAGCCTCACTGGGCTCTGCCATTCCTGTTCTAACATCCATTCCCCAGGGCAGTGCCCAGCATGGAGGGGGCACCAGGACCCAGGATGAGACCCAGCGTAGAGTGGGCAGCCAGTGCCCAGGATGATGCCCAGGACAGAGTGGGCGTCAGCGCCCAGGATGGTGTCCAGCAACAAGTGGCACCAACACCCAGAACAGCATCCAGCACGGAGCAGGCACTGCACCCACGATGAGGCCCAGGACAGCGGGCACCGGCGCCCAGGATGGCACGCAGCACAGAATGGGCACCAGCACAGGAGATGATCCCCGAGACAGAGTGGGCGTCAGCCCCCAGGATGGCATCCAGCCCAGAGTGGTCACCAGCACCCCGAACAGGACCCGGCATAGAATGGGCACCAGTGCCCAGGACGACGCCCAGAACTCTTGAAAACATGAATACGTCTTTTTTCCAACCAATGAAGGGAAGAACGCATCCTCCCTCCCTGGCCAGCGGGGCAACGCCCTCTAGCAGAAGCACCGCTGTCCCCCGTCCAACACTTCCACTCGGAAACATTTAGCGACGCGGGGTAGGGTTCATCTCTCTCAAGAACGGAAAGCAAGACAGGCTTTCTTCAGTAGCCGAGGCTTGAAGCCCACCAAGGCCCTCCACGGGGTTGGTCAGATGCCGTGGCCTGCACCGTGGGAAAGGAGACAGTTCAGAGGAACAGGCCAGATCTCTGTGCCATTCTGGGGGTCTCCGGCCTCCGTGGAGACACGAGAAAGCCAGAGCAGCGGGTGGCTCCAACCCTTCACCGGGGCCAAGAGACATGAGATAACTCTGACCGCACCTCGTTTTGTAGTTCCAACTTTGGAACCAGTTAGATGTTTTAAGTATAAAAAATTATAAGAAAATTTTAAAAATCAAAAATGGGCCGGGCATGGTGACCTGGAGGCTCAGGCCTGTCATTCCAGCATTTTGGGAGGCAGAGGTGAGAGGACTGCCTGAGCCCGTGGGTTCGAGACCAGCCTGGGCAACATGGTGAGATCTCGTCTCTACCATTAAATTTAAAAATTAGCTGAGTGTGGCAGCACACGCCTGTAGTTCTAGCTACTTGGAAGGCCGAGGCGGAAGGATGGCTGGAGCCCAGTGGGTCGACGCTAGGGTGGCCGTGAGCTTTCCACTGCACTCCAGCCTGGGCAACGGAGTGACACTCCGACTCAAAAAATCAAGTATCAAAAAAAAAAAAAAAATCAAAAAGAAAATGAAAGAAAAAACCTGAATGGGGTATCGGTGAGTGGCATAGTCTCAGAGGGCAACTCTTCCAGGTGACTTTAAAAATCCCAGCAGGGCCAGGCGTGGTGGCTCACACCTGTCATCCCAGCACTCTGGAAGGCCGAGGCAGGAGGATTGCTTGAGCCCAGGAGTTCGACACCCACCTGGGCAACACAGCGAGACCTCATCTCTATAAAAAATAAAGTAAAAACTTAGCCAGGCATGGTGGCCCAAGGCTACAGTCCCAGCTACTGGGGAGGTTGAGGCAGAAGGATCACCTGAGTCCAGGAGGTCGAGGCTGTGGTGAGCCGTGATCATGCCACTGTGCCCCAGCCTGGGCGACAGAGTGAGACCCCGACTCAAAAAAACCAAATGGAATTACTCACCTTTGAGAGGTCATGGACAAGTGAGCGTGAGACCGAGACCATCAAACAAATACGAACCACGGGGATCTAACACCCAGCTGGCCCCTCACCTTTGCAGTGGGCGAAAGGCATGGTGAGCAGGTAGTCCTCTGCACGGGGCAGCAGGGTGAGCGTGGCCTTGCCATCCAGCAGGGCCGACAAGGAGTTCCCTGCAGAGACAAGAGGCAGCGGAACCCAGGAGGGCAGACAGACTCAGGTACCCGGGGCCAACGCTGAAGCTGGGTCTGAGCTCCTCCCGGCACCTCTGGATATGTGAATGTGGGGAAGCCCCTTAACCTCTCTGAACCCCAGACTCCATCAAAGCCCTGTCCAGTTTTCATGGGACCTCTGTCCCGAGAGGTTGTCCAACTTGCACATCGGAATGATTCATTGCAGTTCCTAGGCCAGGGCCTCTCAGGCCTGGGAGCCTTTCGAAGTATCCTGAGCCCCTGGAATCTTTTTTTTTTTTTTTGAGTCAGAGTCTCACTCTGCTGCCCAGGCTGGAGTACAATGGCATGCTCACGGCCACCGAGGCCTTGACCTGCTGGGCTCCGGTGATCCTTCTACCTCAGCCTTTCAAGTAGTCAGAACTACAGGAGTGCACCACCATGACCAGCTAATTTTTTGATTTATTGTAGAGATGAGGTCTTGCCAAGTTGCCCAGGCTGGTCTCGAACCCATGGTCTCAGGCA
>NW_007248685.1:24168-27131 GCF_000164805.1 Carlito syrichta
TCCTCTCACCTTGGCCTCCCAAAGTGCTGGGATTATAGGCGTGAGCCACCATGCCCAGCTGCCCCTCAGATTTCAAGCACCCCCGTCGAGGGCACGCGCCACTCTCTAAGCTGAAACCTGCAGGCGCTGCTGGTGAGGGGAGCATAGGGTAGAAAAGGGGGTGCCTGCACAGATGGAGGGCGAGAAGAGGTGCTCAGCACACACTTGCCCAAGAGGCTCTCCTGGCTGGGCGTGGAGACTCACGCCTGTCATCCCAGCACTTTGGGAGGCTGAGGCGGGAGGACTGCCTGAGTCCAGGGGGTCGAGACCAGCCTGGGCAACTTGGCGAAACCTTGTCTCTACAATAAATCAAAAAATTAGCCAGGTGTGGTGGGGTGTGCCTGTGGTTCCAGCTACTTGGGAGGCTGAGGTGGGAGGGTTGCCTGAGTCCAGGAGGTCGAGGCTACGGTGAGCCATGATTGTGGTACTATACTCCAGCCTGGGCGACAGAGTGAAACCCCGATGCAAAAAAAAAAAAAAAAGAAAAGAAAAAAAGACATGTCTGATGGGAAAATGGAAACAGATATCTTCTGGGACTCGCAGCCACTAGACCCCAGAGTAGCCCTGCCCAGCATGACTTCCTGTGAAGACGGGAATGTCCTATCCTGCCTGTTCCACTTGGGGGCCACCAGCCACGTGTGGCCTTGGAGCCCTGTGGTGCGGGCTGTCCCTGACCGTCCTGCACGCCTGCCCGGGCACCCGCTCCCAGCCGTCGGCAGTTCTGCACTGGCTCTGTCCACGCCAGGGCTGGGGCACTTTCACCACCATGGGGCTTCTGACCACAGGGCCCCTGCTTGAAGTCTCGGGGCCTTCGGCTCCTGGAGCCCAGCCCCCCATTCCCCCGAGGCCCCAGGAGGCGCCCAGGGGTGGCCCCTCACCGTAGAACCTGGACTTGGCCGTGATGCTGCCGCTGACGCAGAAGCCATCCTTGCGGTTGCTGACGTGGAAGGCGGACACGGGCGGGTGGTGGGACACCTGGGAACAGGGACAGCACAGTTGACAGCCTGGGACAGCAGCCCCGGGGAGGTCGGGGCCGGCTTCCCTCCCAGGCCCAGGCTGGGCGTGGGGGCCTCCCCGGCTCCCGCTCACGAGGCCTGGGACAGCGGGGGCCTGCGTCACGGGACCCAGGAGCAGAGGCGAGTCCTGGAATTGCCCTAGAGGCCCTTGGGAGATGGGGTGCCCTCCCCCTAGGGAGACGCCCCTGCCGTGATGGCCATGGCGCTGTGCCCACCCTTTTGGGAAAAGCCCCGTGGACTGCGGGGCCCTCAGCGGGCAGGACGTGGGAGCAGCCCTCACCTGCTCGGCGATGTAAAACGTGTGGCTGTCGGTCTGTGGGTGGAACCAGCGGCAGCGGAAGGTCTCCCCCAGGATGGGGTTGTAGGGCTTCTTGATTCCCTGCAAGCAGGAACGGGGTAGGGGGGCGTGGAGGAGCTGGGGGGTAGGACTGGCCCCCGGCAGGCTGGCGGCTGTGGCTGGAGGGACCCCAGCAGGGGCGGCCTCTGGGGACAGCGCCCCACATCTGCTCTTGGGAGACCCTGCAGGGCCCGTGGTTGACATTCTGGGGGCGGGGCAGTTCCGGGGACACGAGGACCCCGGCTGGGTCACGGACCCGCTGGGCTTCTGTGCAGCCCTGGGAAGGCGACAGGCGGTGGGGAGCCTCTGCTGTGTGACTTGGGCTGTCCCTTTCCCTCTCTGAGCCTCCGTTTCCCCTTCTGCACAATGAAGAGGTGGAGACAGGATGGCGGTTCCCAAGTGTGGGTCCCGTGGAACCCCGGGGTTCGATTTGGGGGGTGGGCCAGGGAGCGGGGGGAGCCTCAGGCCCCTCCCACCACGACAGCCAGAGGAGCTGTCGCCACCCGAGTCCCGGGCCCCATCGGGCATCCCCAACTAAAAGGTGACGAGAACCACAGACCCCTGAGGATCCCTGGAGGCCCGGGGTTGGAAGCCCGGCACGGCTGCCTGTGGCTGTGGCTCGAACTCGACCTGAGGCAGCCTCCCTGGGTATGGACGGGGGTCCAGCTCGGGGGCCTTCAGGAGACAGGACCAACCCTGGAGGTGGAAGTCAGGGCCCCGCCCGTGCCGGAACGACCAGGACCCTTCAAGGTCGCGGGGCAGGGGCGGCCCTGGGGTGCCTGCAAGGGCCAAGGGCCAAGGGCAGAGTGGACAGACCCCAGGCCTGGCCCCGCCCTCCCCGGCCACATCCTACCTTGGGCTTCTTGTAGAAGCCGGACAGGTACCACCGCAGCACCAGCTTGATGCGGCCATAAGCATCATCTTCCACGGCGGCCCTGCAATGCAGCGGGAGACCATGACCCACCCGCTCAGGGGCCCTGACCGCCCTCCCTTCCTGACCCTGCCCGCCTAGACCCAGACGCTCTGGATGGCCCCATTCTGTCAGGCAGCCCCTGGCAGGGGAATCCTCTCCCAAGAGGTGGGTTTTCCCACCCAGAAAGTGCCAGGGCTGTCCGCCCCCTTGCTGGGGCAGAGAGGGTGCCACCGGCCCGGGGCTACCAGGGTGCCTCCACCTCCAGGAAGTCCCCCAGATGCTCCTGCCCTCAGCCTGCCCCCTACGTCCGCTGGGCCTGCAGGCCCCATCCTGTCCAGCTTGGGGGCGCAGGGCTTGGGGTATACAGCAGGCGCTCAGGACCTGACCCCATGCTCACCCCTGACAGCCCTGACCTTGACAGAGCCACCCGCTCCTCCCAGGCTGGACTTGGAGACGGGGCTCCCTGGGAGGCCACAGCTGGGGGATGGGAGCCCGGGGGGGGGGCGGGGGCCGGCACGCACCGCGAGAGCAGGTCGGCGTGGTAATAGTAGTCGGCGAGCTTGTTGAGGAAGGAGCGGGGCTCCAGCACGAAAGTGGGCAGCGCCACGCGTGACAGGTCCATGCCTGGTCGCAGCTGCTTGAGCAGGATCCACACGAG
>NW_007248685.1:27151-31037 GCF_000164805.1 Carlito syrichta
TCCTCCCGCCTCAGCCTCCCAAGTAGCTGGAATTACAGATGCGCGCCACCATGCCCGGCTAATTTTTCGTTTTGTTTTTTTGTAGAGATAAGATCTCATGGCCGGGCTTGGTGGCTCAGCCTGTCATCCCAACTCTTTGGGAGGCCGAGGAGAATGGATCGCCTGAGCCTGTGGGTTCAAGACCAGCCCGGGCAACTTGGCAAGACCTCATCTCTACAGTAAATCAAAAATTAGCAGGGCACGGGAGCACGCGCCTGTAGTTCCAGCTACTTGGAAGGCTGAGGTAGAAGTTTCACCAAAGCCCAGTAGGTCGACGCTGGGATGCACCTTGAGTGTGCCACCGCACTCCAGCCTGGGAGACAGAGTGAGACTCCAACTCAAAAAAAAAAAGATCTCACTATGTTGCCCAGGTGGTTCTTGAACTCCTGGGCTCAAGTGATCCTCCCACCTTGGGCTCCCAAAGTGCTGGGATGACAGGCATGAGCCACCGCACGAGGACTGCTCTTCTACTTCTTAAAAAAACACTTAAAAATTTATCTATTTATTTATTTACTTTTTTTTTTGAGTTGGAGTCTCGCTCTGTCACCCAGACCAGAGTGCAGTGACCGCTCCCAACCATCGCAGCCTCGCCTGCTGGGCTCCGGCGATCCGTCCTCCTCAGCCTTCCGAGTAGCCGGAATTACAGGCCTGCGCTACCACGCCCGGCTGATTTTTTGATTTATTGTAGAGATGAGGTCTCGCTGCCCAGGCGGGTCTCGAACCCGCGGGCTCAGGCCATCCACTCACCTCAGCCTCCCAAAGGCACGGGATTACAGGCTGAGCCACCGAGCCTGGCTTATTTATTTACTTTTGAGTTGGAGTCTCACTGTCACCCAGGCTGGAGCACAGTGGCATGCTCACAGCCACCGCAGCCTTGACCTACTGGGCTCCAGCGATCCTTCCGCCTCAGCCTTCCAAGTAGCCGGAACTAAAGGTGTGTGCCACCACACACAGCTCAGTTTTTTATTATCATTATGTATTGTAGAGACAAGGTCTCGCCAAGTGCTGGGATTACAGGCTTGAGCCACCGCACCCAGTCGCTATTTTTGGTTTTAAACCTCTTGATTGAGGTACGAGCAGTTTCAGAAAAGCTATGAGTACTGAACGTGGACAGCTTGAGGAGCTGCAGCTACGTGAGCACCCGTGAAACCAGCACTCAACGCCGCAGTCCACCTGTCATCTCCAGGACGCGTCGTCCAATACTCTCCCTTGGTATGGGTCACGGAGCAGGAGGACGGGGCCCTCCCTGGATGCCTCCTCCTCTCCCAAGACACCAGCCCTCCCGGAGCGGCCAAGTCCACACCATGGAGCCACGGAGCTGCCCCTTTGCCATGCTGGACTCACACTGGCAGCAGCCACGGGACACAGGACAGAGGGAACAGGCGACCTGCCCAGGGTCTCACAGCTCATGTGAGGCAGAGGTAGGATTTGAACTCAGGGCTTTTCTGCATTCTCCGCCCCTAGGGAAGCAGCAGAATGGGGGTGTGGGCCCCCCCTCGGGATCCGACAGCACCCTGCTGGGCCACCTTGGCCAAGTGGTTAGGCCTCTCTGTGCATGCATAGCCGCAGACAAGTCCTAGTGGTACTGGCCTAGTAGACAGCACGCTTGGGCACCTCGGGGTCAGGGAAGCCCCAGAGGCAGGGACCATGTCTGACTCCCATGAGGGTGGCCCCTGAGTAGCTATGGGAAGCCCGGAGCTGGGGCTCCCTGGCCTTGATTTCAAGCCAGCTTTGGGGCTTGGGCACAGCTGCCAGCATCAGGAGTCCTCCTGTTCTGGCCACGTCCCACCCTTGACACCTCTGCCCTGAGCGTGTCCAGGTGAAGGTCTCCACCACCCACCACTGACCCCGGGCTCCGTGGCCAAGCTGCCTCTGTGCTCAGCCCCCGAAAATTGGGGCACTCGGACCCGGCTGCCCAGACACGGTCACCTGGGCAGTGTCCCCCCATCCCCGCCCTGCCCTCTCCGTGCTCTTGGCCATCCCCCCACCCGATCCATCCCTGGAACATCTGGAACCCCCCGCCTCCCTCCCCCATCCCACCAGGGCCGGTGCCCTCAGCATTCTCCTGACACCGCTCCTGCCCACACAAGGTCTCGGCGCCCACTCCCACCCTGAGCCCCTGCCTGGCCCGACCCCCTCAGCCCGACCCTTGTGACCCTCAGCCCACGCCCCAGGCCCATCCTGACCTTCCCCCTCCCTGTGGGGGAACAGCTGGATCCCCAGAGTGGCCACCACCCACAGGGAGGCCACGGAACTACAGACAGGGCCACTCTGCCTCCGAGGCAGAGCAAGACACCATCAAGACACAGCCCCGAGTGCCAATAAGGACGCGAACCCCCTTTTCCTGCTAACCCCAGGCTTCCACCCACCTCTTCCCCCTGCAGTGGCCACCCAAGCCTGGTTTTTCAGGGTGAAAGATGGAGTGGGGACAGCCTCTCGGATGAGGATGGCAAGATCCCGATCACAGAGCCCCCAGGTCTTGACCAAACCCACCCATGGCAAGCCCCCAAACCACCCCCCAGAAGCCCAGACCCTGCAAATTTTCCTGCATTCCCCCTGAGATGCATCGCAGTGTCCTGACTGTGCGTGTGGCATCAGCCACCTGACTGTGTGTGCCCTTGGGGCACCAGATGCCTGTCCCTGCCACGGCCGTGCCCTGGGGTCCCTCCGCCCACAATGCCCTCCTCTCTCCTCTTCAAGTCTTCCATGAGACCCCCCTCTCAAGCCTCGGCGACCTCGGCTGGTCAATGCCCCCACCCCTCCCTGGCCTCCTCTTGGGGCTGTGGAACTGTGTTCCTTGCTGACTGTGAGCTGAGAGCCAGGCCCAGGTCTGTGTCGTTCACAGCTGCCCTGGGCCCAAGTGTGCACAGGTGCCAGGAAGGACGGGCCTGTGCCCCTCACCCCAGGTAGCTGTGCTCCCCCTGGAAGCCGAGGGCCACCCCACGGATCGAGGGCCCCTCCTATCATGCACCCCAACGCCGGGTATGGCCTGTCCGCAGTGATCCCTGCCTGTCCCACATCCTCTTGGGAGTGCGTGCATCCCAAAGGCCGTTCCTGGCCGGGCCGCCACGCGACGGGGCGGACCCTGCACTCCCTGGGACTCGGCTCGGCCGCCTCCGCTTCTGGAAGGCGGGCGAGGCCGGGGCCCCCACCTCACCTCGGCCAGGTCTTCGTGGTCCTGCTCCACATAGGTGGTCCCTCTCTGCACCGGCATCCCGGGCGTCTCCGACTGGTCGCTGCCGCTCTCGGCCTTCCGGCTGAGGTCCTGGGCCTCGGCGTCCGACTCCTCGGGGTGGTCTCTCTCCGACTTGTCTGAGAACGCGTCGTTTTCCAGGGGAGACCCGTTCAGCCTGGAAGGCAGGTGACACCCATGGGTCCTGGCCACGCCCGGGCCACCCGCCCCGGGCCACTGGACCCTGAACTCACACATGCTCCTGCGCTTAGTCCCCACCCGACCACCCCTGATGCGATCAGCCCAGTCGTGAAGGTGGACAGACTGAGGCTCCCGGCATGCTCACTCGGGCCACAGCCTGCGTTTGGGGCTACTCTCACCCCATCCCTCCGCCTGTCTACGAGGAGACCCCAGGGGTGGCATCCTACCCCCCGCCGCCGCCCTGCCTCACTCACGGGAACAGGTCCTGGTCCGGGTGCGTGGCAGCCGAGGCGGGCAGACCACAGAGCGAGGAGGGTGAGGCGTCGGGTGAGGACCCCGGGTCCCCGTCGCGGCCGTGCCTGCAGGCACCCAGTCGCAACAGGCCGGAGCAGCGCACGGCCAGCTCCAGGGCATCCAGCCAGCAGCGGCCTGCGGGGGTCACGGGTGAGCTTGTCTCCCCCAAGGCTGCAGGGG
>NW_007248685.1:31307-32173 GCF_000164805.1 Carlito syrichta
ACCAGTGCGACGGGGGCCCATCCCACTGGTCCACGACCCCCCAAGGGGCCAGGGGAGGCTCCCCTCACGTGGGCCCTCCAGGGATCCCCCACCAAGGAGAGCCCCTCCCTCCTCGCCCCACCCTACCGGAGGTGGACGTCAGAACCCCGTGGGGACCAGGGCTCTCCTGGCAGGCCCTGAGGGGACAGGCGCCCTGGACGGGGCTGCCCTTTAGAGGGGCCTCAGGGTGATCAGGGCATACCATGTCTGCCAGGTGACCCCTTGAGGTCAGAGCCTGTCCCCAACCAGTGCTGACTCAGAGAGGTCAGGTGCAAGAACCCGTGGTGGGGTCCCTCTCTGCCCAGGAATGGGTTTGGGGTCCCTGCTGGCCTGGAGCCCAAGGGGAGGGGCTGGTGGGAGGCTGCGGGAGCAGGTGCACGCACGACATGGAGGGGCCCCCGCCCGAGGAACCAGAGGCAGTGGGGGAGGGAGAGTGACAGAGCCAGGCGTCTCCAAGCCCTGTCCTGGGCCCTGCGCCCGCCGCCTGTCTGGCCACCGCCACTCCAGGGTCCCTGTGCAGGGACACGTGTCTGCCCAGGTGACACCGCTCACAGGGGTGCCTTGTGTGACTCATGTGATGGGTTACGCTGCTCATAGGTGTCAGGCAGAGAGGCTCTGGGTCTCCTGGGGGAGCCTGGGCTGAGAATCCCCCCCAAGCCTTCCGAGAGGCTCCTGGGGGCAGTGAGGCTCTTCTCTGACTGTCAGGACAGAATCCTGCTCTTGGTGGAGCACCCTGGGGCCAGAGTTGGGAGGGGCCTGGCCTGGGGGGAGCTGGCATCAGGGGTTGTGGGAGGGGCCTGGTATGGTGGGGGGAGATGGTCTGGGGG
>NW_007248685.1:33105-41466 GCF_000164805.1 Carlito syrichta
TGACCCCGGTGGGGACACGGAGGGGCGCTACAGAGTAGGCTGCGACTCACCGTCTGACTCGGAGGCCGCCCTGAAGATCAAGTAGCTGCTGGGCAGGGGCTGTGTGATGGAGCCCACACTCTCGCCCTTGGGGCCCTACAGGGGCAGAGCGCTGGCGTCACCCAGCAATGCCAGGCACAGTGGCCCAGGCGGGCTCGCGGAGCCCTGCAGACCCACCCGCACACTTCGGAGCCTCAGGACCCCAGTCAGGGACAGGCACCTGGCGGGGCAGACAGGGTGGGCAGCAAGAGGGGTGGATAGGAGGGCAGTGTTGTCCCCCGTCCCAGCCGGTGGCTCTGCCCTTGGCTGTCCAGCTCTGAGTCACCAACCCAGGGGGGCGGAAATCACAAATGTGACTCCAGGATACCCAGGGACATTCGAGTCCCAGAGAAATGACTCGCTTCTCGGTATAAGTATGTCCCGCTTTAGAGACGGGTCTCGCTCTGTCGCCCAGGCTGGAGTGCAGTGGCGCGGCCATTGCTCACTGCAGCCTTGAACTGGGCTCGAGCGATCCTCCCGTCTCAGTCTCCCGAGTCGCTGGACCACAGGCATGCACCACCACACCCGGCTACTTTTAAAAATTGTAAGTAAGAGATCTCGCTATGTTGCCCAGACTGGTCTCCAACTCCTGGCCTCAAGCAATCCTCCACCCTTGGCCTCCCAAAGTGCTGGGCTTACAGGCGTGAGCCACTGCACCCGGCCTAAAGCAACTGTGCTGTTCCGCTGAAATCCAAATGTAACGAGGTGTTGGGGATTTCCCCGGCAATCCTGACCCAGCTGGTCCTGGGTCGGGTGGGCCCCAGTTTTGAGGGGTGGAGGGCTGGGCCAGGAGCCACTGGACACGTGGGCCTGCTCCCAGCCACCCTGAGGATTGGCTACCGGCCTCCCTCCTGGGCAGCAGCTGGGTGATGGGGGCCGGCGGTGAGACCTCCATCCCCCCGCCCCCCCACCTGTGACCCTCCCTGACCGATCCCTGAATCTGATCTCCGTCCTGCAGGGAGCTCTGAGCTCTGAGGCTGGCAGGGAGAGGCTGGCAGAGAGAGGCCCAATGCGGACTCATTTCTCTGTCGCAGGACGAGGCGCCCTCCCCCCTTCCCCTATGGCCCTCCCCGACGCCCCCAGCACCTTCACGGCCCACACGGACTGGTCGAGCGGGTGGAACAGCTTGAAGCAGAAGCCGTCCTTCTTGGAGGGACGCTCGATGAGCTCACAGCAGTGGAGCAACACGGTGCCCACCCACTGGCCCACCTTGGGTGTCTTGTAGATAAGCAGCACGCCCGGCTTCAGCACGCACCACAGCCTGGTCCAGCTTTTCAGGGTCCCGCGGATCTGCAGGGAGGCTGCCGTCAGCGCCCGCCTTGAGGCCACGCGCCTGGGGCATCCGCACGGGGTGGCGGGTGGGAGCGGGCGGAAGGCGGAGATGCAAGCGGGCCCTTCTCGGTTTCTTTTTTTTTTGAGTTGGAGTCTCACTCCATCGCCCCGACTGGAGTGCAGGGTCACACTCTCGGCCACTGCAGCCTCGACCTGCTGGGTTCAGGAGATCCTCCCGCCTCAGCCTTCCAAGTAGCTGGAACTATAGGTGTGCGCCACCATGCCCCGCTGTTTTTTTTTTTGTTGTTGTTGTATTGTAGAGATGAGGTCTCACCAAGTTGCCCAGGCTGTTCTCGAACCCGTGAGCTCAGGCAATTCTCTCACCTCTGTCTCTCAAAGTGCTGGGATTATATACTTGAGCCAGTGTGTCTGGCCTCCCTTTCATTTACTTTTTATTTATTTTGAGTTGGGGGTCTCCCTCTGAGCCCCAGGCTGGAGGACAGTGGTGCCATCGCAACTCACCACAGCCTCGCCCTCCTGGGCTCAGGCGATCCTCCCGCCTCAGCCTCCCGGGTAGTTGGGACTATAGGTGTGCGCCACCGTGCTTGGTTAGTATTTTTTTTATTTTTGTAGAGATGAGGGCTTACTATGTTGCCCAGGCTGTTCTGGAACGTCTGGACTCAAGCAATCCTACCAGCTCAGCCTCCCAAAGTGCTGGGATGACAGATGTGAGCCACCATGCCTGGCTTCTTCTCCCTCTTGCTCGCCTGCTTGGGCAGGAGACTTCCTCCTGCCCCGCCTTGGTATCCTGTGCCTGCTGTGTGTCCAGGCAGAGTCAAGCCAGGTGGGCAGTGCCACAGGGACTCAGAGCAAAACCCAGGGCTCCCTCTGTGCCACAGGTAGGGTCCACTCAGTTTATTTATTTTGCGTCGGGGTCTTACTCTGTCGCCCAGGCTGGAGGGCAGTGGCACCATCACGGCTCACCACAGCTTCAACCTCCTGGGCTCAGGCGATCCTCCCGCCTCAGCCCCCCAGGTAGCTGGGACTATAGGTGCATGCCACCACACCCAGCCAATTTTTTCAATTTTTTGTAGGACAAGTTCTCGCTATGCTGCCCAGGCTGGTCTCAAACCCCTGAGCTTAGGCAATCCTCCACCTTGGCCTCCCAGGCTCGGCCCCTCCTTTCATTTTTAAAAGAAGCCTGTAGAGGAGGGTGAAGCCTAAGAATACATGGCAGCCAGGGACAGATTTGTTGGTGAGGTTCATGAAGGTGAAGTTCAAGGTCAAGGCACTCCAGGGTCCTGGGAGACTAACAGTGAGAAGACTGTTGTGATTATCAGCTTTGTACATGCTGAAACTCGTTGTGGTTTCTTTTCTCCTAAATAAATACTCATGTTGGACCTCACTTTCGTTCCTAACTTTGGTGTGTGGGTGGGAGGAGCCCACGCAGGTCAGGACTCTGCCCACGACCAGACCCCTGGCATCCCTGGGGCTGGGTGGTTTTGCCCCCACTGTATGGAGGGAGAAACCGAGGCTAGGGACTGAGTGCCCGGCCCCCACCGTGGTGGGTCTGACACAGCCCTCCCGCCCCGACGCAGCGTCCTTCCCTGGAAGCCAAGAGGCTGTGCCCCTCTGTGACCCCCACCCGCCGGCCAAGCCCCAGTCATCGGAAGTAGGGTCTTTGCAGAGGTCATCAGGTAGAGACCCGGCCTCTGTGGCCAAGGGTGGGCCCGAGCCCTGTGACGGGTGTCCTCTCCAGAGACACAGAGACATGCAAGGAGGAATGAGAGGACGGACTGGGGCTGGAGGGACATGACTAGACTCAGGGAATGAGGTTGTCGGCTTAGACCACCGACTCGCTGTCCTTTGCCACGGCAGCCTCAGAAAGCGAGCACAGGCGGGGTCCTACCTTCAGGCTGTCAGCCATGATGACCACGCTGGGGTCCGTCAGGGCGCTGAGTAGCTGCCTGGTGGCCCGCTTCTTTTCCTGGCGGTAGTTCTCTTTCTGCACCTGGGCCGGGCACCCAGTGGGTGGGTCACGGGAGAGGGCCCAGAGCTGGCCCCAGCTATCCCTCCCCCCCTCCGCTGTCCAGCCCAGTGGGGGACAGGGCGGGACAGAGAGGACGAGGGCGTGGAGGCGGCCGGTGCAGCATGTCCCCTCCCTCTGGCAGGCCGGAGATGGGTGACCTCTCTGGTTCAGGGGCCCGTCTATCTGCCAGATGGCACAGCCGCCCCGCTGCCTGGGCCCACCTTAAGAGTCTCCTTCTTGGTGACCCTGGCCGTCGGGGACACACACTCCTTGTCGAATCCATTGCACAGCCTGTACTCTGCCTGCAAGAGAGAGACGCAGGTGTGGGGGATGGGGTGTCGGGGGGCGGCCTGGGGCTGCGGGGCGCAGGGGCCAGCTCAATGCCAAGGGTACGAGGGCAGAGGTCAGAGAAGGGCGCTCCCGTCCTCTCTGCCCTGCACCCACTGTCTGGCCCACCCGCACCGTCGAGAGGGCCATGAGCAGATGGAGAGACGGGCTGGCTGGGAGAGACACAGGGCCCTCCGGGGTCAGGGCTGGATCCTGGCAGGTCTGACCTAGCCCTGCAGGCGGCCCTGGGCGGGGGCAGCACCCAGGAGGCCTCTGAGTGAGGGGGTTGGCTGGCGAGGTGCGGGGCTTGCAGAAGGGGGGCTGGTGGTGGCAGTAACACGCCCCCAGGTTGGGTCTCTGGGGACCAGGATTACATCCACCCAAATGAACAGCCTCCCTCACCCCTGTCCCCGGGGCGGCAGGTGGAGGGTCACTCTCCTGGCCCCCTTCCAAGCCTGAGCCCACTCACTGACCGTGGGCTGAGGGCTGCAGTCCCAGGAGCCTGGAGCTAGAGAGGACCATGGTCCTTCTACAGATGGGAAAACAGCCTGGAGGGGCGGGGGCACATTGGGACACAGAACCAGGTCTAGGGGATACAGGCGGGGACAGCGAGCTGTGGCTGCCACGCAGCCCGCAAGCTAAGACAGCCCGTATCTTTAAGTGGCTGAAAGGGTTAAGAGGAGACTTTGAGAGACATGAAAGTGACATGAAATTCACATCTGGGTGTCCACAGTAAAGCCCTCCTGGCCCGTGGTCCCACTCCTCGCCGTGGTCTGTGGCTACTTTCAGGCTTGGATGGTGGTGCCAAGCACCTGGAACAGAGCCGGCGCCCCGTGGCCGGCCAAGTGCTGCAGGTCCTTTCCAGAAAGAGCATGCCGTCCGCTCTGTGCCCCTGGCCCAGCATCCTCGGGCTAGCTGTCTCTACGCTGCGGAGGCCACAGGGGGAGGCACAGCTCTGCTCTGAGAAGAGGGCAGCCCTGTCCCAGCTGGAGGTCCGGGCACAGCCTGTGCCCTCACCACTGCCTGGTCACCATGGCGGTTTGCGTGGTGCTAAACCCAACCTGCTCAGGCCCCCTGGGTCCTGTGTGTTGCTTTTTTTTTTTAACTTGGGGTCTCACTCTGTCCCCAGACTGGAGTGCAGTGGCACGATCATGGCTCACCTCCTGGGCTCAGGCAATCCTCCCGCCTCAGCCTCCTGAGTAGCTGAGACTACAGGTGTGCACTACCTCACCTGGCTTTTTTTTTTTTTTTTTTTTTTTGAGTGGTAGTCTCACTCCATCGCCCAGGCTGGAGTGCAGCGGCACCCTCACAGCCATCCCAGCCTCGATCTGCTGGGCTCCAGTGATCCACCTCAGTCTTCCAAGTAGCCAGAACTACATGCGCGTGCTACCACACCCAGCTAATTTTTGATTTATTGTAGAGTCGAAGTTTTCCCAAGTTGCCCGGACTAGTCTTGAACCCACAGGCTAAGGCAATCCACTCGCCTCGGCCTCCCAAAGTGCTGGGATGACAGCCTGAGCCACCGAGCCTGGCCTAATATTTTGTTTTTATTTTTTGTAGAGACAAGGTCTCTCTGTGTTGCCCAGGCTGGACTTGAGTTCCTGGTCTCATGGGATCCTCCCGCCTTGGCCTCCCAAAGTCCTGAGATGAAAGGCACGAGCCACCAAGCCTGGCCCGGGTCCTGTTCTGCTGCTTTGCCCAGGATTCCCTCATCAAATTCTCCAGCAACCCAAGAGGTGGGTCCAATTTTTATCCCCATTTTGTGGACAGGAAGCCAAGGCCCAGAGAGGTGAATTAAGATGTCCCGGGCTGCAGAGCCAGCAAGTGGCAGGCTGGGACCACCCCCACCAACAGGAGGTCCCGCCAGCACTGTGTGCCTGGCCTGGCTGCAGGCACGGGGTTAGACAGAAAAGATGCTCGTGCCCTCTTCTTTGAGGCAGACAACCCACAAGTACACAGAGGCGGTGGGGTGAGGGGTGGAGGGAGTGTGGTGTGCACAGTTTTGTGATAGAGTGTGAACACGTTGAATACAAATATGACAGCTCGCGCTATGGCAATTATCCGCTTTCTGCAGAGGAGGGTACCATGGCTCAGAGAGGTTCAGAAACCTGCCCAAGGCCACACAGCCCACGAGTTGAACTGGCATCAAACTCAGGCAGTTTCACTCCAGAGGAGCACCATCTCAGGGATCACAGGAAGAAGGGGGCACGACACAGGTGTGGGGGCTCACGCCTGTCATCCTAGCACTTTGGGAGGCTGAGGTGGGAAGATTGCTTGAGCCCAAGGGGTTTGAGACCAGCCTGGGCAACACAGCAAGACCTCGTCTCTACGATAAATCAAAAAATTAGTCGGGTGTGGTGGTGCACACCTGTAGTCCCAGCTACTTGAGTGGCAGAGACAGAAGGATCGCCCGAGCCCATGAGGTCGAGACCGTAGTGGCCGTGATTGTAGCACTGCACTCTGGCCTGGGTGTCAGAGTGAGACCGTGACTCAAAAACAAAACAAAACAAAAACAAAAAAACAACATTGCAAATGATGTCTCTGATAAGGACTTCCAACTCAACAAGAAAAAGACAAACCACCCCGCCCAAAACAGGCAAAGAACTTGAATGGATATTTCTCCAAGAGGGTAGGTACACACACGGCCCACGGCCCGTGGACTTACAACAGTTAGTTGCCCGGGAAGTGCACTAAAAACCCCCATCCAGGCCTGGCTCAGTGGCTCAGCCTGTCATCCCAACACTTTGGGCTGAGGCGAGTGGATTGCCTGAGCCCGTGGGTTTGAGACCAGTCCGGGCAACTTGGCAAGACCTCGTTTCTACAATAAATTTTAAAAAATTAGCCGGGCATGGTAGTGCACACCTGTAGTTCCAGCTACTTGGAAGGCTGAGGCAGAAGGATCGCCAGAGTCTAGCAGGTCAATGCTGGGGTGGTTGTGAGCATGCCATTGCAATCCAGCCTGGGCAGTGGAGTGAGACTCCAACTCAAAAAAAAAAAAAAAAAAATCCCATCCAGGGCGGACGTGAGGACAACTTTAAGGTCAAACCAGAAAATAACAAGTGATATTAAGGACATGAGAAACTGGAGCCCTGTGTGCTGCGGCCAGTCCTGTGAGAGGGTAGGGTCTGTGGAAGGAGGTTGGCAGCCCCTCTGAAAATTCAACACAGAAGGTTCCAGAACCCCCTATGACCACAGTTACCACGTGGCCCAGCAGTTCCACTCTGGGCATGGTAGTGTACACCTGCCCAACCCCCAGAGATTGGACACTCAGGCATAAATACATGTGTACATAAAAGGGGGAACCCCAAAACACCCAGAATTGTCTTATGGAGGGGGGTCCCTTGGAATCCAGACTTCCCCCTAGGTGAGTGTTCCAGGAACCCGTTGGCATCCATGAACCAGCTGGCATTGCTGGGAGAGGCTGAGTTTGGCTTCAGTGATTTTTTTTATGGGAGATTCTCTCAACACGTTGGCCCATCTCATGATGGGGGATTGACCAGCGCCCTTGTCCACACCGTGCTGAGTGTTCAGCATTTTTTCTTCTTTTTTTTTTTGAGTTGGAGTCTCATTCTGTTGCCCAGTCTGGAGTGCAGTGGCCACTCCCGGCCACCGCAGCCTCGAGCCACTGGGCTCCGGCGATCCTTCCGCCTCCGCCTTCCAAGGAGCCGGAACTACAGGCGCGCACTACCACACCCGGTTCATTTTTTGATTTATTGTAGAGATGAGGTCTCACCGAGTTGCCCAGGTGGGTCTCGAACCCGCGGGCTCAGGCCATCCACTTACCTCAGCCTCCCAAGGGGCGGGATGACAGGCTGAGCCACCGAGCCCGGCTTGTTCAGCATTTTTGGACCCAAATGGCATGACCCCCTGTGCCCCACCTCCCCTATTCACCCCATCTCGCCCTGAGCAACTTATTATTTTCCTGGATGAAAAAAGTGCTCCAAGGGGAAAGTGTTGCCGATGTGGAAGAGGTGAAACAAAAAACGGCAGAAACGCTGAAAGGCATTCACGTGTATGAGTTCAGAAACTGTTTTAATGCCGGAGGGCAATGGCACGCTCACGGCCACTGCAGCCTCGACCTGCTGGACTCTGGCAATCCTTCTGCCTCAGCCTTACAGGTAGCTGGAACTACAGGCGTGTGCCACCACGCCCAGCTAATTTTTGGATTT
Source organism: Carlito syrichta (assembly GCF_000164805.1). NCBI lineage: Eukaryota > Metazoa > Chordata > Mammalia > Primates > Tarsiidae > Carlito > Carlito syrichta. Next base: position 40,981 of record NW_007248685.1, read on the forward strand.
ATTGTAGAGACAACGTCTCGCCAAGTTGCCCAGGTTAGTCTCAAACCCCTGGACTCAGGCAATCCTCTCGCCTCAGCCTCCCAAAGTGCCGGGATGACGGGCTTGAGCCACCACACCCGGCCAAATGCATCATTTTTTAATCAATAAATCCCAGGTTTTTTGGGTCCTCCCTCGTGTGTTCACTGCAGCACCACGTCCTGCAGCTAAGAGGGGGATGCGCCCCAGGCGGCCAGACACGGATGGATGGAAGAACACGATTCGGACCGTCTACACAGGGGAATATTATGCAGCCTTAAGCAGGAAGGGGATCCTGACACAGGCTACCACACGGATAGACCCTGAGGGTGGGATGCCAGGTGAAATGAGTCAGTCACAAAGTGTGCGATCCCACACCTAGGAGGTCCCCAGAGCCGTCACGTCCACAGAGACAGGAAGCAGACGGTGGGTGTGCGGGGGCGGGCGGGTAGCGGTGGGGCGTGAGGGTTT
>NW_007248685.1:41486-42677 GCF_000164805.1 Carlito syrichta
TGGGAAGGTTCTGGGGGTGGAGGGTGGTGACGGCTGCACGATACGGCGACTGTTCTTCGTGCTCCTGACATGTACGTTTAAAGACGGTTAAGACAGGAAATGTTACGCTATTTGTATCTTAACACGATCCATCCACCAAACTCAGAGTGTGGGCTGGGTGGGGGTGTCAAATGCTCTCCCCAAAGCCTGGCAGTCCCAAGGGTGGGGCCCAGGGGCTCCAGGACCCAGCAAGTTCTGGCTTTTGACACGGAGACAGACCGTGGGATCCCTACCAACTCCATCTGGCAGAGAAGCAAGGGGTCCCCCGAAGTCACAGAGGCCACAGGCAGCCAGGCCGGGAGGACCTATCTCTAATCCACCGCCCCCAGCCCTGGTATCAGGACCTGCTGCCACCAACCTCGGGCAGCGTCTGGGGGCTGTGGCTCCCTGGGACAGGCAAAGGCAGGGAGGGAGACACGGTGGATGCCCCATGAGCACACCCAAACAGGAAGGCTCCGAGGTCTTCTTTTATTGCTATCTTCTGCTCAAATACCACTGGCGGCCCACGTCCAGGAAGGTGGCTTTAATAAAAAACAACCAGCCAGGAGCGGTGGCTCACGCCTGTCATCCCAGCACTTTGGGAGGCTGAGGCAGGAGGATTGCCCAAGTCCAGGGGTTTGAGACCAGCCTGGGCAACTTGGCAAGACCTCATCTCTACGATAAATCGAAAAATTAGCCAGGCGTGGTGGCGCATGCCTGTGGTTCTAGCTCCTTGGAAGGTTGAGGTGGAAGGATCGCCGGAGCCCAGCAGGTTAAGGCTGCAATGGCCGTGAGAGTGCCACTGCGCTCCCACCTGGGCAACAGAGTGAGACTCTGACTCAAAACAAATAAACAAACAAAATAATCCCCCAAACCAGAAAGCTCTGTCTGTAACTCCATCTCGTTCAGCGGTCCTCCCCCCAACCACTTTCTGCTGTCGCCTGAGCCAGGCTCCCGACCCACCGGTCTTCCCTTGACCAGGCTCTTACCGGCGGCACTTTCGTGGCAGAACCTGGGGTCGGGGGCCCATCATCCCTTGGCAGCAATGGTCCGTTGGGCTCCATTTCCTTTCCTGCAAGAGAGTGGCCGGTGTGAGGACCCAGGCAGGTATGGTTGGCAGGGCCGGGCTCCCCAGGCCGGTGGCCCGGGGGGGGGCTGGCCCAGGGGGGGGGG
>NW_007248685.1:42697-45568 GCF_000164805.1 Carlito syrichta
GGTGGCCCGGTGGGTGGCTGGCCAGGGGTGGGTGCAGGCGGCCTGGGAGGGGCAGGAAGTCGGCCATGGACACCGCCCAAGAGGGCTAATAAACGCCAGTGAGCGTCACCACCCAGAGGGACCCAGGAAGCCCGGCCTCTGAGGCCCACAGGAAGAAATGGGGAAGGAGCTGGCGGGAACCCAGCAACCCCGGCCTGGTGGAGCATGGAATCTGGTGGCTGTAAGGCCAGGCCCCCGAGTTTTCCAAGAAGGTGACATCTGGCCTCAGAAGCACACAGCGGGTTCAGGGTGCCTGGACCATGTGTCCCTCTGGCTAGACGGGACCCAGTGTCCTGGGACTCTTGGAGGGAGCGGTTGGTCCTGACCTGTGTCCCACCCCGAAGGGCCTGGTGAGTGGGAGCGGGAGGCAAGGAGACTCGGGGTATCTGGATTTGTTCTTGGGGATGGGCCCCCCTCGCCGGCTCAGTGTGTCTTGGCGCCGGTTTCCAATGCTAAGATTTATGGCCTGGAGGAAGGGGAGGGCAGCAACTGGGGAGGGTGGCCCTGAGCCCACCCTGGGCACTGCGCCCACTTCTTCCTGTGCGGTGGGCAAGGGCTCAGGGCCCAGCCCTGGAGCTGAGGTTCAGAGTGGGCGAGGGCTGGAGTGAGACTCTCCTGCTGAAGCCACAGGCCACGGGCCGGCAACAGGGCGGGGTGGGGTGGGGGCAGGCGTGGTGAGGACGGATGCTCACAGGGCAGCAGGGCTCTGAGCCCACTTCCCTGGGAGGCCTGGGCAGGGCCGGGTGGGGTCAGGGACTGAGGAAGTGGTTCTGCCCAAGGTCCGTGGTCCACCCCACCGTCCCAGCCGAAGTCCCACTCAGCAGATGGGGAAACAGGCCCAGCGTGGAAGAGGACTTGTCTGAAGCCACACAGAGGGCTGGGGACGCAGAAAAACTCAACCCCTGGGAGGCAACTCTTACATCTCCAACCGGGCCGAGCCTTGACGGCGCTTGGGAAGCGGGGTGGCAAGGAAGGGCAGCGTCTTGGCAGGGTGGGTTTCGAGGGGACTTGGTCCCCAGAGCGAGGTCTCAGAGGCACGGAGATGGTGGCCGGTTGTGGGCAGGGGCAGGGTGGCTGCCCCTCCTCGGGTGAGAAGCCCCGGGGCTCTCTGCCCCCCCATCTGCCATGTGCCTATGCCCGTGACCCAGGGCCCTAGGGGGCAGCCTGAGAGGCCCCTGAACTCCCAAGGCCCATCCCAAAGGTGCCCTCACATGCTGTCCCGGAAACTGTGCCATCCACAGGTGTCTCTTACGTGGGTGTGACCCCCTGGGCTGGGAGGACTCCGGACCCCTCAGGGTCCCTTCTCCTCACAGCCTGTCCACGCTCCCCTCCCCCACCACGACTGGCCACCATCTCCATGCCTCGGGGGGCCAAGTCCTCCTGAAACTCACACCGGCCAGGACGCTGCCCTGCCCTGCCACCCCGCTTCCCAAGTGCCGCCAAGGCGCAGCCCAGTTGAAGATGTGAGAGTTGCCTTCCAGGGGTTGAGTTTTTCTGCGTCCCCGGCCCTCCGTGTGGCTTCAGACAAGCCCTCCTCCACGCTGGGCCTGTTTCCCCATCTGTTGAGTGGGACTTCGGCTGGGAAGGCCAAGTCTGGCAGTGGCTGGGCCTGGTGCTCTCCAGCTCTCCCTTGGGGCAGGACAGACACCCTCGGCCAGGAAGGACCCCAGGCTCCCCTCCCTTTGACCCAGAGCGGTAGCAGGGGAGGGGTTGGGTGCAGCTGGGGACAAGTCCCCAGGGCGGGCGCCGGCCCCCACCTTCCATCCCCCGGGGGCACCAAGAAGGACGGGTTGGGCTCTCTGGACCACAGCAGTCACACACAGCTCAGCCTCGGCTGGGGGCCTGGACTAGTCAGGTGACGGGGCAGGGGCCACCGTCCATATGCTCAGCCCTGGAGTCCGGGACTCCCCATGGCTGGGGTGGGTACTCATTCTGTGCCCATTTTACAGATGAGTCCACTAAGGCCTACAGCGCTCACACCGCTGGCCTGGGGTCACCAGCAGGAGAGCCAGGCTCGGGTTCACGGAGCCCGTTCTGGGGTCCTTCCCAGGGACAGCGTGTGGACTGAGGCTGGGCAGCAGAGGTTGGCCTGACCACCAGGGCCGAACAGGCTTCGCCTGGCTCCACAGGTCACGCCAAGAAGCCACCTCACCTGGGGCTCTACCGGGCTGCAAACCAGCGTGGGGTGTGAGCCAGGTGAGGGCGTGACCCTGCCTGGCTGCGAGGGGCAGTGGGGATGGGTTGCCTGAGATCACGCACGCGGCGGTGGCTGCACCCACCTGGGCTGAGAGGGTAAAGTTCATTCTCTCCGCCGAGAAGCAGATTCCGGTTGAGCTTCCGGGGGTCGACCTTCTGTGGGGTGGAGGTCGGCGGGCACAGAGAGAAGCGGCGTCGAAGGAAGGTTTCCTCCTTCATGGCGTGGGTGCTCGGGGGCTTCTGGGAGGGAGGAGGAGGGGACATAGGGTCATGCTGGGGCTACCCCACCCGTCCAGGAAGGCCCAAGGCCAGGGGGACCCCGGCTGGCACCCGGGTCTCCTTGGGGACTCCTGAGATAGGTTGAAGAGGACTTGGGGGGATCCCGGGGGGCCAGCCGTCTGGCCTGGCTCAGGCAAATGGCTCTCCCAGTCCCACGCGGCGGGGCCCAGGTCAGGGGTGGCCAGCACACAACAGGTGGCCTTCTCTGAGTCCCCCACTCAGGCAGACCCACGCTGACCCGCACAGGGCCACCAGATCCCTCCTGGGTGACGGGGTTCCAGGCAGGGAGGGGTTGAGAGCCCGCTGATCGGGGACAGGACACAAGCCCCTGAGGCGCAGGGAGAGGCTGGGTGGTCC
>NW_007248685.1:45735-46708 GCF_000164805.1 Carlito syrichta
GGGTGGTCCTGGCACCTGGCCTTCACCCCACATGAGGGTCCCACGAGGCCTCCCCTCCTGAGTGCCCGTGGTCCAGCCCATCTCCTGGTTTCTGCCACCCCCGCGTGTGCCTTGACCGGGAGGTGGGGCTCAGGCATCCTGAATTCACGCCCGGCCCAGGACATCCATCCCCGTGGGAGCTTCCTGCCTACCCCCCCATGGGGTGGCCCCCGCGACAGCCCCGGGACCCCCAGAAGGGGCGGCCGCAAGGGAGGACCCACAGCAGTGCCCGGTGCCCCCCACACTCCCCACCCTGCTCTCCGTATGTCAGAGCTGGTATTCATCTAGCTTCCTCCCCGACCTGAGGCCTGGGTGGGCAACACATGGTTCCACTCTCCTCCAAACAGGGCTGGACAAGCAGAGAACCACACCCCCATCACGCCTCTCCAGACCCTTTTGATGTTACCAGCGCCACACCCACCGAGGTCTCAGCCCATTTTACAGATGAGAAAATCGTGACTTGGGGAACGCAAGGCCTCACCCTGCCGCCCTGGCCTGGGAGAGCCGGCAGGGTGGGGGACTCTGGCTCCAACTCCCGCATCCACCACCCGAGGACAGGCCCTCTCAAGACCCACTGGCCAGCTCTCCTCCCTTCCTGGTGTTCCAGGGCTGCCGCCACCTCCGCCTCCCTGAACTGGCCACTGGCCTCATGCCAAGCCCAGGATAAAGGCTCCACTTTCTCCTGTGGCCCTGAATCTTCCTGGGTGGGGACCTCAGGACACAGCGTCTTTCCTGCTGTGGCTGAGGGGCTGGGTGTGGCTCCAGAAGCAGGCTGGGTAGCCCAGAGTGTCTGTGGTCCTGGCCTCCTCTGTCCCTCACCCCCTGCCCAAATCACGGTCATGTCACCTGGTACCGGGCTCACAGGCGAACCATGCCACCTTATACACAGGGTAGCTGGTTTCAGAGAGGCTGCGGTTTTTTTTTTTTTTTTTTG
>NW_007248685.1:46841-47409 GCF_000164805.1 Carlito syrichta
CGTGGGTTCAGGCCATCCACTCACCTCAGCCTCCCAAAGGCGCGGGATTACAGGCTGAGCCACCGAGCCCGGCTGAGGCTGCGGTTTTTAGCTCGGGTCACACAGCTGACGATTGGCAGTGCCTGTCCTCGGCCCTAAAATCTGTCTGCCAAATGTCAGTCCCCTCAGTATCTCAGAACACTCAGCTCCCTGTGGGGAAGAGGGTGGGGCTGGGTGGTCCTGCCCTGCTTATTGGAGTCACAGGGAATGCATCCCATCTGCCCAGGTACGGCTCAGGCCAGGAGCCAGCCCAAGAGGAGGCGGGGCAGGTGCACTCACTCACCCACTAAGATTCTCAGCAATGATATCCCATCTGGTTGTCTGCCCTGGCTTCACCTGGGCCAGGGTGGGGAGGACACGGGGATCTTTCTTCCCTGACTCTCCCGCGTGGCTTCTCCCAGCACTGCTGATGGCCGGTGCGTCTTGTCACTTTGTGAGTGCCATCACCCACTGGTCCATACACCACATTCGCCCCTTCCCTTGCATCCTCCCTCCTATTCACCTACCCAGGCATCCATTCAACCACCTA
>NW_007248685.1:47949-63573 GCF_000164805.1 Carlito syrichta
ACCCATCCATCCATTCACCCACCCATCCACCCATCTATCCACCCTGGCATTCATCCATCTACCTACCCATCCATCCATCCATCCATCCATCCATTCATCCATCCACCCACCCACTCATTCATTCAGCCATCCACTCACCCACCCAGGCATCCATCTACCCATCCACCCACTTTGGCATCCATCCATCTACCTACCCATCTGTCCATCTATCCACTCACCCACCCACCCACCCTGGCATCCATTCATCCACCCATCTGTCCACCCTGGCATCCATCCATCTACCTACCCATCCATCCATCCATCCATTCATCCACCCACCCACTCACCCACCCAGGCATCCATCCACCCATCTACGCACCCTGGCATTCATCCATCTACCTACCTACCTACCCATCCATCCATCCATCCATTCCACCCAACCACTTACCCTGGCATCCATCCACTCACCCCGGCGTCCATACATCCACCCACCCACTCGTTCATTCATTCACCCATCCATCCACTCACCCACCCAGGCATCCATCCATCCACCCACCCACTCATCCATCCATTTATACACCCACCCACGCACTTGCTCACCCCCATTCCCCCATGAAGCTTTCTAACCAGTCAGTCGACCATCACAATCCCCCTTCCTCCCCATTCCCCCTACATTCAGACACATCCAAATTGGCATTCAAATGACTGAGTCACTGGTATAGACACTCAGCAATCCTCAGGCAGCACCAGTGTGCCCCCGGAACCCCTGCTTTGTGTGCCAACACCCCAGGCCCCCTTGACCCGCCCAGACAGGGGGCACAGCAGCTCGTGGGGCATCGTGGTCTACAAAGTGCCTCTGCAGACACCGTCTCCTTTGTCCTCCCTCCTGCAGCTGGTAGATGCCTGATGTGTGTCCCCCCTGGTGCCTCCAAGGGGGTGTCATTCTGTTCATTTCAAAGGTTAGTCTGGGTCACACCTCCCCAGCGGCTCCTCCAGGTCCCATCTCCTCGTCCCAGCTCCCCGAGTCCTCTCTGCCCCCTGCTCCCCACCCCTCTGCTCCCGACATACTGGGCCTTTTGTTCCTCAAAAATGCTGGGCCCATGCCTGCAGGGTCCAGTGTCCCGCTGCCCACGTCTCCACATGGCTGGGTCCTCCATGAATTCCATACTCTGCTTAAATGTCACTTCCCAGAGGGCTGGGTTGCCTGTCCTGTCAGCTGGAATTTTTCATAGGGCACTTGGCATTCTGGACACTCTCCTTTGTATCACTTTTTTTTTTTCCAGTTGGGCTCTCCCTCTGTCACCCAGGCTGAAGCGTGGTGACACAATCACGGCTCAACCCAGCCTCGACCTCCTGGGCCCAGGTGATCCTCCCACCCCAGCCTCCCGGGTAGCTGGGACTACAGGTGTGCACCATCACGCCCGGCTACTATTTTTATTTTTGGTAGAGATAGATTCTCACTATGCTGCCCAGGCTGGTCTCGAACTCCTGGGCTCAAGCAACCCTCCCACCTCAGCCTTCCCCAAGTGCTGGGATGACAGGCGTGAGCATCTGCACCCAGCCTGCACCACGTGTTCTTCTCAGCCCTCTCCTGTCTACCAGATGCAGCTGTGGGCGAGAGGTGGCCTTGCCCCAGCTCCCATAGCAGGGTCCTGCAGCAAACATTCCCGTATTTGGAATGACATGCACGTCAGGTGTCGAACGGCTTCAGGGTGGGGACCTGGGATAGTCATATGGCAAGAACGTCCCCAGCGGAGGCACCCGGAACAGACACATCCTGCTCTCCTCTGACGGCCCACCTCCTATCATTCCTCCAAATCTCTGGGTCAGGGAAGGGTCCTTAGAGAGGGGTTAGTTTGGGGCCGATTTCCATGTAACTTGGAGGGGTTCCCATCCCCTCACCGCCTGCCATGCACTGTGTCATCCGACATATAACGGAAGGCAGGCAGGCAAGCCGGGAACACAGCCCGGAGGAAGCAGGGAGGGTCAGAAGGCAGGCTGGAGGGAAAGAGAACGGACGGCGAGGGAACAGTCTCTGCTGCGCGAGGCGGCCCAGGGCCAATGTGGGGCCCACTCTCACTGGCGTCCATGGCCTGGAGGGAACCCGACCTGCACCCAACGCCAGCACCCTGGCCCCCAGGGCCCCAAGGACACGCAGCCTGTCTGCACGGCGTGGGCTTAGCCTCCAGCTCCCAGACGCTTTCCGGCCACGCGTGATGCCATGTCGACATCCAGCCACGGCCTCACCCGGCCCCCACAATCCTGAAGTCCAAGAGCAGGAGGGGATGTGACCACGGCCTGGGAGGCAGGAGCCCCGGAGCAGCCCTCGCTGGGCAAGACCGTCCGTGGGAGAGCACGCATGTGGCATGGCTGCCCGCACACCGGGCCAGACTGAAAGGTCGTGTTTCTGCCTGGTGGGACCCAGCCCAGAGCACCCGGGGTTCCCTAAGCGGGGGGCTCGCCCTGGAGGCCAGACCAGGAGGCAGGGGACAGGGCAGAGCTGGGGACTCATGGGTATACATGGCCCACACTGCCCAGCTCTGGCCCAGGGAGAAAGATTGGTGCAGGAGACAGGTAGATCAGGGGTGGGCCCAGAAGCCACTGGACCCCTCCTTGGGTGCCGAGTCCAAGGTGGCCACCTCCCTGGAGCTTAAGGCCACCACCCTCCTCTGCCAGAGACACTGGGCATGGGCAGCTGTGCTCCTGGAAGGCCTCAGGAAGCTGGCTCTTCTGCTGCTGCCTTGGGCATCTGGAAGCAGGATGGACCCTCCTGCTGGTCACCGGAGGTGGGACTGGGACAGACCTCCTGCTCCTCCCTGGCACCCACAGTTGCTTCCTATCATCTGGTCACTCAGCAGGCATGAATCCCAGTGCTGGAGGACGCCTATGCCCTGGAAGCTGTCCTCTAAGTGCTTCCTGCCTTGAGGGGAGGTGGTTGCCAGGTTTGGTTTGGTCGTTGGGGCAGAACTGGGTGACCGGGACAGGCCACTGTCCTGGTTCAGAGTGGGCCAGGCCCACTGCATGGTCCAAGAAGGCTCAAGGTGAGGCAGGACTGGCCTCAGCCCCGCCACATAGCTGACGCGAATCTGGCCTGTCCACCCAGCCCCTTCTCAATATATTGGTGCAAAGTCAACCCACGGAGCCTATCGGGAAGGAGGGAGGGGCAGACACCAAGTCTTTAGAAAAGAGAACACTGGGGTCTGGCGCGGAGGCTCACACCTGTCATCCCAGCAATTTGGGAGGCTGAGGCAGGAAGATCGCTTCAGCCCAGAGGTTGTAGACCAGTCTGGGCAATACAGCCAGACGTTGTCCCAACAAAAAAACCCAAAATGTTAGCTGGGCATGGTGGTGCAAGCCTGTAGTCCCAACTACTCGGGAGGCTGAGGTGGAAAGATCACCTGAGTCCAGGAGGAGGCTTAGACTGCAGTGGGCAGTGTGTGTGCCACTTCACTCCAGCCTGGCCCACACAGCAAGACTCCAATTCAAAAATAACAATAACAACACTAAAGAAAAGGGGGCCGGGCTCGGTGGCTCAGCCTGTCATCCCAGCATTTTGGGAGGCCAAGGCGAGTGGATTGCCTGAGTCTGTGGGTTCGAGACCAGCCTAGGCATCTTGGCGAGACCTTGTCTCCACAATAAATAAAAAAACTAGCCAGATGTGGTGGCATACGTCTGTAGTTCCGGCTACTTGGAAGGCTCAGGCAGAAGGATCACCAGAACCCAGCAGGTCGATGTTGGGGTGGCCATGAGCATGCCACTGCACTCCAGCCTGGGCAATGGAGTGAGACTCCAACTCTACAAAAAGAAAGAAAAAGGGACACTGGGACTTGGGCTTCAGAGTGGAGACCCTCTCTCCACCGAAGGAACATGGCTCTGAGCAGGGAGCCCCTGACGTGCAACGGGCCAGGCCGGGTTCTGATCCCGTGAGGCAGAGGGGTGCATGGGGGATGATCCCCTGCAGAAACTCCCCTTCCCTCCCCCAGCTCCATGTGGGGCTCTCTGCTTCTGCCAGTCCTCAGCGGGGGCTCAGCCCCTTTCTCTGAAAATCCAGCCCTTTGTCAAGGTCCCTGCTCTGGGAGTGGGCCTTGAGCGCCTCCCAGCTGCCCTTCCTCTGACCCTGAGGGTGCTCTGGTGCTGGACTGGGCTTCCACTGAGAGACATGTACCCAGCCGACTTCTTTGACCCCTCAAGCCCCACCGGGCCATTAGGGCACACGCAGGGGCCAAGACTCCATTTCAGGATGAATCAGCTCAAGGCTGGAAGGGGGCTTGTGAGAGGCCAGAGCCCTGGGGCCAGGAAACGTCCCAGAGGACCCAGGAGCACATGGGGGGACAGCCAGACCTGAGGCCGCTGGGCAGAGGCCACCCCCAAGACCTCCCCTGGGCAAGGCAGTGGCTGACCAAGCAGGGATGCACCTCCCTGGTGCCCCCGGGACCCTGGCATCCTCCTCAGGGCTGGTTGCGGACTCCTACACCACAGCTGGGTCCCGCTGCAGAGTGCCCGGTGTGGTCAGCAAGAGGGCTGTCAGGCAGCACTGCTGGCCGCGAGGGGTCCTGCAGCTGCTGCTGCTTGCCAAGGCCACAACTGAGACGCAGCCACGAGGCAGCACTGGGGACAGCCCCACCCTTAGCAGGGCCCCACCCAGGCTTCCTGTGAACCCAGGCACCTGCTGGCCTCCTTTCTCGGGGCTCCTGACTTCTTTTGGGGGGGTTGGAGTCTCGTTCTGTCACTCAGACTGGAGTGCAGTGGCACGCTCCCGGCCACCACAGACCTCCCAGGCTCCGGTGATCCTTCTGCCCCAGCCTTCCAAGTAGCTGGAACGACAGGTGCATGCTACCATGCAGCCAATTTTTGACTTATTGTACAAACGAGGTCTCGCTAAGTTGCCCAGGTGGGTCTCGAACCCACGGGCTCAGGCAATTCATTTGCCTTGGCCTCCCAAAGTGCTGGGATGACAGGCTGAGCCACTGAGCCCGGCCATCCCTACTTCTTCCTGATCTGCTGAGGTTCTGAGGCCTCCTGGGAGTCAGGGAGAGGACAGCGGTCAGAGCTCAGGAGGCAGGGGTGGGGAGGAGCTTGGGCTCTGGGCTGGTCCCTTCAGGATCTGAGTCCCATTGGGGCGTGAAAGCCCCCAACACTGGGGTCTCACGTAGTGCCAGCCCAGAGCGGATGGAGAGGGGGAAGGGAACAGGTCAGCCTAGCTCCTGCCCTGGCCAAGTCCGTGTCCCTGAGGACACTGCCTCTGGATACCTGGGGAGGGGCTGAGCTCTCTGGTTCCATGCCAAGGCCAGGGGGTGGCAGCCAGGTCTGGCGAGCAGCAAGGGTGCCCACCCCCCGCAGGGGCCACCCCACCACAGCCAGCACATGCCCTGCCCGCCCAGTGGCCTTCCAAGCAGATATCTGGCCTCTGTCTGCTGGCCTCCACCACCTGGCACTCACTCTCCCTTGGGCCGTGATAACAGGAGCCTCATAAGAAAAGGTCACTGGAACCTCATCGGGGCCACAGACTGTGGTCAGGGGCCTGGCTTGGTGAGGTCCCCGCCAGGGACAGGCTCAGCTCTGTGGGGACAGTTGTGAACCCAGGGAGGGATCAGCAGGGCCCGCCCGGTAGCTGTGTGTCCTCAGCTGGCTCAGGTGACTCCCAGCACCTGCGGTGCCTGGACAGCCTTCCTACCCACAGCCCGGTGTGTCGGGTGGAGCTTGGCCATGCTGGAGGGGAGGCGGGTGAGAGTCCTGGGGAGGCGAGATGAGGCTCTTGCCATTGGCAGGGGCCTGCAGCCAGCCTCTGGCAGCCAGCCTCTGGCGCCGACATGCCTGCACGAACTCTTCGCCTAACCAGCCTGGTTCTCACTCAAGGCTGCGGGGAACATGCCCACATCACAGACGAGCTCAGGGGTGAGGCAATATAAGTTCACGTGCCTGGCTCTCTGCACCCTGGGCAGAGAGGCCGGTGGATCTCAGGGAAGGACAGCAGCCATCAGTTAAAGGAGGGCAGCCACTGGATCAACACCACACACCTCCATCCCAGAAACTCCAGCGGCCAGGAAACCGCCCAAGCCCCCCGAGTCACCCCATGGAGACCTCCATAGCAGCTGCCGCCCTGCCTGAGCAAGACACCAGCAGGAGAGACGGACTATAAACAGGCCAGGCTGCTGTCCCCAGGCTGGAATGACTGTCCCCCGGAAGGCCCTTCGAGTGTGGGAGCTGGGCCCAGGGGGCTTTGGGATGGGCTGGTGGGGGAGGGGGTTTCCCAGGGCACCTGCTGGGCTGAAGGACCTCAAAGCCTCCTAGGCCCTTCTGGATGTTCTTTTTAAATTTTATTGTATTATTATTATTAATATCTTAGGCCGAGCACAGTGGCTCATGCCTGTCATCCCAGCACTTTGGGAGGCCGAGGTGAGAGGATTGCCTGAGTCCGGGGATTTGAGACCAGCCTGGGCAACTTGGTGAGACCTCGTCTCGACAATAAAAAAGTATATATATATTAGCTGGGTGTGGTGGCCAGCGATTGCTTAGGAAGGATCATCTAAGCCCAGCAGGTTGAGTCTGCGGTGGCCATGAGCATGCCCCTGCACTCCAGCCTGGGCGACAGAGTGAGACTCCGACTTAAAAAACAAACAATTAAATTCAGAGACAGAGTCTGGCTATGCTGCCAGGCTGGTTCTGAACTCCTGGCCTCAAGCGATCCTCCTGCCTCAACCTCCTAAAGTGCTGGGATGACAGGCCTGAGCTGCCACGCTGGCCCCTTCTGGACGCCCGATCAGCTCTGACGTGCTTCTCATAACAAGGTGGGGGAAGGGATCCTCGTCACATCTTAGAGACACAGACACGGAGGACTGAGGAAGGGAAATGACCTGCCTTGGGCCCCGTGGCTCAGATGGTGCCGGGTCCCCTCAAGGGAGCACAGCGTCAAGCCCCAGATCCCCCATGCACTCTGGGGAGAGCCCGGAGGGGGCCAGAAGAGAAGACAGGAGGGCCAGACCCCACGAACATTTTCCAGAGACGCCACAGAGAGGGGCGGGAAGTGGTCTGTCTGCTCAGGGTGTGGCGTGGAGCTGTGCCTGGCAGTTCTTGGGTGACTCGGCCCAGTCTGTGGACCTGCTGGCCCTGGTCTGTCCACCTGGCCTCCTGACCAATATGGGACCACCGCAGGCTTAGAGCAACAACACGTGGTCAGTGGGGTGGGCACACCCACTCACTTTCTCTGCAGCAGGCCGCGCGCCCACCACCCCAGGGCGGTATGTGTCCCCCAGGCAGGCCTGAACCCCACCATGTCCCACCCAGAGCCAACTGAAAGGAGCTTTGATCTTCAGGTGCAAACTGCAGCCAGGTGACAGCCCTTGGGTTGAAGGTTGAGGGGGAAGCTTGGGGGGGGCCAAGGACCAGGGGACATTGCCTGGAGGCTGTGACAGCCAGGAGGCTGGGGCCTGCGGGGGTTGGGACACCGTCCCACTCTCAGACTTGCCTCAAGGAGCCCCCGAGTCCACACTGGACATGGGGCGTGGACGTGGGCTCCTGGGAGAGACAGGACACCCCCTTACAGAAGAGATGTTCCCCCACTGTGCCGTGGACCTGACCTCCCTTCCTCCCGACCTCAGCTCACCTGGGGACTCTCCCGGGGGGCCAATGTCACCCTATCACCCGCCTCTCCCATTCGGGCCCCTGTGCCTGGCATGCAGCCCTGGTGGATAGGACTGTAGGCCGTCGCCCGCCAGGTGGAGACCAACACAGTTTCCGGCTGCAGCCGCCCCTGCGTCCCCTCCCCAGGCCCCACTCACTCCTCTGCCCGAGTCCAGGGCAGCCTGGGGCCTGCCGTGGGGACAAGACACTGGCAAGAGACGGGAGAAATGGAGAAAGACTGAGGGATGCGGCCGATGTGGACCAAGCCTGGGTCTTGTCCTCCCTCGCCAGCAGGCTGGAAAACCAAGCTCAGACAGGGAGGGGCAGCCCGGGGCTGGAGCAGGCCAGTCTCCTCCAGATGCCTCCAGCCTCAGTCTCCCCACCGCCCACCTGCACGCCCTCCATGGGGACCTTTTGCAGCTGGTCCTGGCCAGGAGCCCCCAGGTGGGCGCCAGGCGGTGGGCCCACGGCTGACATGGGCAGTCAGCAAACAAGAGGGCGGGGAGGCCAGGAGGTCACTGCAGGGTGCGTGGAGCCAGGGGCAGGGCCAAGCCGGCCGGGGTCCGGAGGGCATCGCTCTGACCGTGAGGAAGGAAGGAGGCGCCGCCAGGTGGGGCATGAGTGGGCACAGACCCCAGTGATGGAGATGGGAAGCAGGGAAGAGCGGCCTCCAGTGAGGTGGGAGAGGCCCACCAGCAGAGAGCACCGACTGCCAGCCCAGGTGCCCAGCCCTGACTGTGAGTGCTCGGGGCGGGATGGAGATGAGGGCCATCCCCTGGTCCCTGGACACGCAACTGGGAGGCCTTCTCTGGGGAGAAGTCACTGTCAGAGCCTCCAGGGCACCGTGCAGCCTCCCCTCCTCTCTGTCCCTTACCAGGCCATCCTGTCCCCTGGGGCCTCCCCTCCCCAGGCCACCAGCCCACCCTGCTGGATGCCAGGCAAAGCTATGGTGCCACCCAGCCACACTCCCTGGGGTGTATGAGCTCCTGGGTGAGGCCCTACTGGCCTGGCCTGTGGTTGGTGCTTCTGTACTTGGGGGCCAGCCAAGGACACCCCAGGCACCCTCCCTGTGGGTGGCCACTGAGGGGTCTCCCAAGAACACTCATGGCAAACTCTGTACCCGCCGCTTGGCTGTGCTGCGGGGGAATGGGCCCCGACAGGGGTTCACTGACGGGCAGTGCCTTGGCCAGGGATCTCTCCCTGCCGGGGAGATTCTGGCTGAGCCCCCCTAAAGAGCAGCCACCACCTCAGGCTATATGAACAGAGGGCAAATCCAAGGGCCTCCCAGGAAGACCACTGGGACCAGCGCTGTGTGTCTCGAGACGGGGCAGCCAACAGCAATGCTGTCCGTTGAGGGCTGGGGAGGCACCACCCGGAAGCAGTGTCCCCAGGAGTGACACCCACAGCCAAGCTCCCCCGTATCCCTCAGGAACTTGGCGGGTGTGCGTTCAGGCACAGTAGGGCGCATGGCGGACACAGAGGTCCTGCAAGTCCACTGGAAGAAATCTCCTAGCTACTGGAGCTCACCCCGCCTCCCCTGGGGCGTGGCTAGGGAGGGCAGCCCACCTACGGGCAGGAGGTCAGAGGTCAGGACTGGGGCCAGGCCTTGGTGGGCTGCAGCCGGCTGCCTCCCATTCCTGAGGTCCTACGGCAAGTGGCTGGTCCCCCAGGCCCAGAGAGGACTGTGCCACTGTGCCCCCCACCCCCGTCCGCCTCTTGCAAGAAGCCCCCCTGGTTTTCAGCAACCCCAGAGGCCACCCACGGTCCCCTCGGCCTCGGGCTGGCTCACTCCCCAGCCCTGGCAAGTCTCACATCGCTGAGCAAGTCCTCAGAGGGACAGCAGAGGGATGCCCACTGCTCTCTCCCGCCCAAGGTGGACAGGCTCTCGGGTCAGTCTCAGGCTGCCTCCAAGGGGCTTCAGACGTGGCCTCATTACCCAAATGACTGCCTCTGTGGCCTTCTCTGTGTCCGAAAGTTCTCTCCTTCCTCCTGGAAGCCGCTGGATGTGGGGTCTACCTAGACGTCCAGGATGATGTCATACCAGGACATCTGGTTATACCCGCCAAGGTGCTAATTCCATGGTTGTGTTCACAGGCACCAGGGCTAGGACTTGGACACGTTTTGGGGAGGACTCTTCACCCCACAATCGGGAGCTCCAGGGGCGCCCAGCCCAACGGCGGTCTCTGGGATGGGGGTCACTTTGCAACCACCCCGGGAAGGACTGTGCCACTGTGCTCCCCTTGTCCCACCCAGCCCTCAACCTCTTGCTTGCTCCTAGGCAGGCCCCGTGCCCACCTGGTGAGGCCAACCCACAGCCCCGCCTGCTGCCTCTGACCACCTGCGGCACAATCACCTGTCACCCCTGTCCTGCCCCCCAGGCTCCAGCCACACTGGCCTTCCCCAGAATCAGTAAGCCACTCTGCCCATGGCTGCGCCGGGGTGCCTGGGACCCTGGGTAACTGGGAAGGGACAGTGCCAGGCCTTTGACTTCTCCCTGGAAGGGGGGACCCCGGGACACCCCCAAGGTTTGGGAGACAACTAAGTGCACCTTCATAAAGCCCGCCGTCAACCAGATCCCGCAGGTGTATCCGCAGTGGGAGCCCCTTCCCGGCATACCCAGTCTGTTTCCCTGAGGGGCTGGGGCCTCAGAGGTGGCTTGGCACGAGACAGAGGGGTCTGGGCGGCTACCACTGCACTGTGGCCACCCCCGACTTCTCGCGCTAAATGCACTGACAGCGCCGTGTCTGCCTCTGTCTGGGGTCCCGCCCGTCACCCCCACAGCCCAGGGTGGAGCCAGGGGGTCGGGCTTCTGTCTCTCCAGCTCCAAAGTGAGTAAGATGAGCCAGGCACACAGGACAGCAGGCTCTTGCCAGCTGCAGGCACGAGTCACCAGCGGCGGGACTCACCAGTCCAGGGATCGGGCCAGGGACTCGGCACTCTGGCCCTTGGCACGGCTGTGAGGCCTCCGTGAAGCCGAGCGTGTGACTTGGACGTCTGCTCCAGCGTCCAGATCTGGGGTGGGCAGGGCCAGGTGGACAGGGCCTCAGCCCTGGGAGAAGCGGCCCCAGGCTTCAGGCCTCAGGGTCACACTCTGTGTCCCCAAAGGGCCTGGCGTGGAATTGGGCACGGCTCCTGCCTCTGCTGGTGAGCCTGGCTTGGCCTCAAGCTGCCTGGGCTGGGCCAGCACAGACGCGGCCAGCTCACGGTGACAAGGCTGCTTCGGGCCAGTCCCTTGTGTCCCGGCTGTGGGTCAGTCGGTGGGCCTGCTGTGGGCACACAGCCCCAGCGGGCCCAGCTGGGAGGAGAGGAAGGCGGGCACGACACAGGCCTCTCTGGAGGGCAGTCGATAAACCCAAATCGGTTGCGAAGTGCTCACACGTCCTTTAAGCCAGGGAGGGACTTCCAGAAATGTCTCCTTGGGAAGAAAGCCCCATCGGGCACCCATGGACATGACAGATTGCCGGCTGGAATGTGCCGGGCAGGGGACCGAGGGAGGCCACAGCCTATGGGATGGCGGGGACCATGGGGACCAGGACATCGGTATGCCTGGGGTGTCCACAGCTGGGAAATGCCTGCCATCACCAGGCTGGAGTAAGGAGAAATGACAGGCACCAGGGCCTTCGGGACACGGGAGACTGTGTCTGGGAGAGCCGGACAAGCAGGAAGGACCTGGGTCAGCCTGCCTAGGCCCGTCTCTGGGAGCCAACACCCCCGTCCCACTCCCCTCCGGGAAGGACACCAGTGAGTTCTTGTGATCTGGCTCCCACTGTGGCCCTGGTCCCACCAAGCTGCCCGTGGCTGCCAGGACCTCCTGGACTTCTGGTCTCCAGCCTGGGCCAGGAAGGGGGCAGAATCGTAGTGCCCGGCTCAAAAGGGAAGTGAGTTGTGACGGTGGCCACTTGCTCACTGTCACTGTCATCCTCCCTGTCCCCGGCGACAATGCCAAGAGGCTGCTTCCTGAGCTCCCGCACCCACATGCCATGACACAGTCATCCACGAGCGCGGCAGGGAAGGGGGCTGCCCTGCAGGCCGCAGAGACACGTCATGTGTAAACAGCAGCAGCGGCAGGTACCTGCGTGGCCTCGTCCAAGCTCCTTGATCTCACGGGGGGGTTCACTCAGGATGGGCGGGCATACCCCACAGCGGGCTCCAAGGCCTCCCCGCCCTCTTCCTTCTGATCAGATGACCCACCTCGCCAACCTGGCAACGGAGGGCAGGCCCAGGAGGCCTGGGCACGAGGGCCAGCGGTGATGGCTGCTAAGTGCTCTCTGTGCCTGGTGCTGACACCCGGTGACACAAGGACGTCCACACTCCTCTCCCACCCTGACCACTCACTGTTCTCATCCCCAGACATGCAGACCACATCCACACACACGTAGACACGTGTTCAGCACACACAGACCACAGGCACATGTGCACAGACACACACACCGACCGCATGTACACAGACCATACACACGTACACACGCATGCACACGTGTACAGACACGTGCAGCCATACGCACAAGCACACAGGCTGACACACATGTCCGTCCACGCACACAGACACATGGATACACACTCGGCCAATCAGGGACGCTGAGTTCAACCAGCTGCTGTTCCCCAGCTGGCATGGCCCTGCCCCCCAGGGCGCTGCCCCCAGGGTCCTGGGCAGGAGCCCATGGGCCTGCGGGGGGCATGCCCGAGGACACTGTCACACAGGAAGGTGAGCAGTGGCCCTTGGAGCCCAGGTCCAAGTCCCCAGGGGAGCGATGGTGCCTTTCCCCTCTGGTTTAAAAACAGCTCTTAGCTGGGCTCGGTGGCTTAGCCTGTAATCCCAGTGCTTTGGGAGGCTGAGGCGAGTGGATTGCCTGAGCCCGCAGGTTCGAGACCCGCGGGCAGCTTGGCGAGACCTCATCTCTACAATAAATTAAAAAAAAAAAAAAATTAGCCGGGCGTGGTAGTGTGTGCCTGTAGTGCCAGCTACTCGGAAGGCTGAGGCGGAAGGATTGCCAGAGCCCAGCAGGTCGAGGCTGCGGCGGCCGGGAGTGGCCACTGCACTCCAGTCTGGGCGACAGAGTGAGACTCCAACTCAAAAAAATAAATAAAAATAAAATAAAAACAGCTCTTGCCAAAGACTGTGTTTTGGCTACCAGGTGAACACTCCATCTGCCAGGGACCTGGGACCCATCCAGAACCTCATGGCCAGGGAGGAGCCCAAGGGTCCTCAGATGGGCGCATCCGGCCCGCTTAAGCAGCACCAGGCCCTTGGGCTAGGCCTGGGCAAGCTTACATCTCAGGGGCAAGGCCGGGGCCTGGAAGTCAAGGACCGGAGTCTCTACCCAGTAGCCCACGGTGTCCCCAGTGGCCCACAGTGTCCAGAGAGCTCGCTGGACACCGGTTTCTCCAGGGAAGTGGGGCCATCCCTCCCTGGGGGCTCTCCGCCATGGCCACACCCAGTTCCTCCAGCTGCCGGGGTACCCCGACAGCTCCCTGTGTCTCGGGAGGCCCCATAATTCTCATCAGTAAAGTAAGATAACCTTCTGCCCACAGCCTCCATGCCCAGGCTGCCGGGACGCCAAACATAGCCATGACCACGTGGTGCCTGCACCTCTGATGTCGCCCTCACTCCCGGAACATCACCCCAAGTCTGTCCGCGGGCACTCAGCCCATCTCCCCAGGGATCATGGCCCGCTGCCCGCCAAGGCCAGCCTCGCCCAAGGTCAGCCTCCCCCCAAAACATGAGTCCGAGTCCCAGGCCCAAGGCCTGTGAAACTGACCTTTAGAGACAGAATCACCACGACCAAGAGGTCCTGCTGGAATAGGGAGGGCCTGACTCAATGACTGGTGTCCTTAAAAAGGTTGAAAGGAGACACCAACATGGGGGAAGTGATGGGGAGATAGCAGCGGAGACTGGAGCCATGTGGCCACAAGCCAAGGGACACCTGGAGTCCCTAGAGCTGTAAGTATCCCACCCTGGAGCCTCTGGAGGGGGTCCTGCCCACGCCCTGGCTCTGTGAGAGAAAGAATGGGTACTGCTTTAAGCAGCCCTGGGACACGCACACACAGGGTTCAGAGCCTGATGCAGACACTGGACGCCCCCTCTTCAGCCCTCAAGGAGGCAGCTAGGGCCCTCTGCCACCGGGCTCAGGTGAGACCGCTGGACAGTCCCCAACTGCACAGCAGGGGGGACACCTAGGTGACCCGGGTCCAACCTGACCTGGGGCCAACCTGATCCGGCTACTCCCTGCAAACACCACTGGCTCCCCGCTCTCCATCTGGGGTGCGTCGACACCAGCCCCCCACCCCCCAAAAAAGCCAGGTGGCCAAAGAAAAGCCTCCCACACTTTAGTCCCCACATGGCACAAAAAGCTGGCTCTCAGTTCCCCTCCCCCCGGCCCCAGGATCAGGACTGACACACCATCCTGGCGTAAGTCCAAAGGGGCTGGTGACTCCTTGGAGATAGCCCATGACAGCAAATGCCAGCCTGTCTCCAGGGAGGGGTCTCCAGGCAACGTGGTGACACCGCACTGGGCACCGGGGCAGCCCTGTTGCCCGGATCACCTTCTCCTGCCTCCATGTGGTCAACATTCTGGCCCGGAAGGCTGCCCTCGACTCCGCCTGTTCCCAGGGAGAGGCCAGATCTCAAATCCCTCTGAAGTGACCATGAGGGCCCCTGCTCGGTCTCTAGAGCCAGCCTGGAAGCGAGCCCATCACCTGTGCCCCCTGGCGACGCCTGCAGTCTTAGCCATCACTGATCACAGGGAAAAGGTGGGGTCCCCTTCCAGCTCTCCTGATTATGTCAAGAAACAAGATCTGAGTTTCCCCGAGCCTCCGTCCCTGCTAACCTCTCTATCAAGGGAGGCAAGGAGGCCATGGACACAAAGCCCAAAGCAGACAGCACGTGCTCCTGTGGGCAAAGCATCTGGAAGTGAGAATTCCGTATTTTGTGTTCACTGAGGACATGTTTACAGTGACCTGTAAATATGCTTCCATATGTAAAATACGTTTACAGTGATCACCAGAAAGTCACTTTTCTAAGAGTCTTTGAGGTCTATATTTAAGGAAAACCAAGAGAGTTGACCTCAAGAACCAGGTTTTTGTAGGGTGCAGTGGCTCACGCCTGTAATCCCAGAACTTTGGGAGGCCGAGGTGGGAGGATTGCTTGAGCCTAAGAGTTTGAGACCAGCCTAGGCAACAGCGAGATCTTGTCTCTACTAAACAAACAACAAACAAAAAAATCAAATAATTAGCCAGACATGGTAGTGTGTGCCTCTAGTCCCAGCTATTCGGGAGGCTGAGGCGGGAGGATCGCCTGAGCCCAGGAGGTCAAGGTTGCACCGAGCCGTGATTGTGTCACTGCCCTCCAGCCTGGATGACAGAGTAAGACTCCAACTCAAAGATAAACAAATAAAAAAGAGGAGATGAGGACATGGACACCCATGAGGGCCGACTGTGAGGACACAGGAAAAGGCATCTGGACGCCAGGAGTGAGGACCCCGGGACACACCTGGATCTTGGCCTCCCAGGCTCCAGGACAGAGAGAATCAAGTTCTATTGTTCAAGCCGTGCAGACATGGCACTTTGTTGTGGCAGCTGGAGTGAACTAACACCTCACCCCGTCATACCTCCCCAGGACATACAGGCTAGCCCCAGGCACCCTTGGGAGAGGGGACATTCTCCCTGGTCACACCTGGGGAGGCCTGGAGGTTCCTCTCCCAGGAAAGAGGCCCAGTGCAGCCTGGCAGACTCGGGCTGAAATCCCACCCAGGCCATTTCCCAGCTGGCAACCTGGGGGGTCCCAACTCCAGGGAGGTGGGTGTCCCAGCTGCATCATGGGCATGGAGCCTCTGTACCCACGCCCCAAGGGACTCGATGACCAGGGCCACACATGGTCTATTTGTTTTTAATTAACAAAACACAAAACACTGAGCCAGGCTCGGTGGCTCAGCCTGTAATCCCGCGCCTTTGGGAGCCTGAGGTGATTGGATTGCCTGAGCCCGCGGGTTCGAGACCCACCTGAGCAGCGAGACCTCATCTCTACAA